>NC_052146.1:275829357-276035730 GCF_902713615.1 Scyliorhinus canicula | reverse complement strand
TGGAGGAACAGAGGGATCTTGGGGTCAACGTACATAGATCCCTCAAAGTTGCCACCCTGTTGATAGGGTTGTTAAGAAGGCGTATGGTGTGTTGGCTTTCATTAACAGGGGGATTGTGTTTAAGAGCCGTGAGGTTTTGCTGCAGCTTTATAAAACCCTGGTCAGACCATGCTTGGAATATTGTGTCCTGTTCTGGTCGCCTCATTATAGGAAGGATGTGGATGCTTTGGAGAGGGTGCAGAGGAGATTTACCAGGATGCTGTCTGGACTGGAGGGCATGTCTTATGAAGAAAGGTTGAAGGAGCTGGGGCTTTTCTCACTGGAGCGAAGAAGGAAGAGAGGTGACTTGATAGAGGTGTACAAGGTGATGTGAGGCATGGATAGCATGGATAGAATTCTGCAACTCATCCGCTTCATTCTAGATCACAACGTCTTCACCTTTGACAACAAATTCTTCATCCAGACGCGTGGAACAGCCATGGGGACCAAATTCGCACCTCAATATGCCAACATCTTCATGCACAAGTTTGAACAAGACTTCCTCACCGCACAGGACCTTCAACCAACGTTATACACTAGATACATCGATGACATTTTTTTCCTTTGGACCCACAGCGAAGAATCACTGAAACGACTACACGATGAGATCAATAAATTCCATCCCACCATCAGACTCACCATGGACTATTCTCCAAATTCAGTTGCATTCTTGGACACACTCATCTCCATCAAGGACGGTCACCTTAGCACTTCGCTTTACCGCAAGCCCACAGATAACCTCACGATGCTCCACTTCTCCAGCTTTCACCCGAAACACATTAAAGAAGCCATCCCCTATGGACAAGCCCTCCGTATACACAGGATCTGCTCAGATGAGGAGGAGCGTAACAGACACCTACAGATGCTGAAAGATGCCCTCGTATGAATGGGATATGGCGCTTGACTCATTGATCGACAGTTCCAACGCGCCACAGCAAAAAACCGCACCGACCTCCTCAGAAGACAAACACAGGACACCACTGACAGAGTACCCTTCGTCATCCAGTACTTTCCCAGAGCGGAGAAACTACGACATCTTCTTCGCAGCCTTCAACACATCATCAATGAAGATGAACATCTTGCCAAGGTCATCCCCACACCCCCACTACTGGCCTTCAAACAACCGCGCAACCTCAAACAAACCATTGTTTGCAGCAAATTACCCAGCCTTCAGAACAGCGACCACAACACCACACAACCCTGCCAGGGCAATCTCTGCAAGACATGCCAGATCATCGACATGGATACCACCATTACACGTGGTAACACCACCCACCAGGTACGTGGCACATACTCGTGCGACTCGACCAATGTAGTCTATCTCTTACGCTGCAGGAAAGGATGTCCCGAAGCGTGGTACATTGGCGAGACCATGCAGACACTGCGACAACAAATGAACGGGCATTGTGCGACAATCACCAGGCAGGAATGTTCCCTTCCAGTCGGGGAACACTTCAGCAGTCAAGGGCATTCAGCCTCTGATCTCCGGGTAAACGTTCTCCAAGGCGGTCTTCAGGACACGTGACAACGCAGAATTGCCGAGCAAAAACTTACAGCTAAGTTCCGCACGCATGAGTGCGGCCTCAACAGGGATCTTGGATTCATGCCGCATTACATCCACTCCCCACCATCTGGCCTGGACTTGCAAAATCCCACCAACTGTTCTGGCTTGAGACAATTCACACCTCTTTAACCTGTGATTATCCCTCTCCCTGGATCTGTAAAGATTTGATTACCTGCAAATTCTCGCATTCCAAGCATTGTCCAGCATCTCTGACTTTGTCTATATAAATGTTTCTGGAACATACCTCACCATTCACCTGAAGAAGGAGCTGCGCTCCGAAAGCTCGTGTTTGAAACAAACCTGTTGGACTTTAACCTGGTGTTGTAAGACTTCTTAGAGTGGATAGCCAGAGACTTTTCCCTAGGGCGGAAATGGCTGTCTTGAGGGGACATAATTTTAAGGTGATTGGAGGAAGGTAAAGGGGAGATGTCAGAGGTAGGTTCTTTATAGACAGAGTGGTGGGTGTGTAGAATGCACTGCCAGCGGAGGTGGTGGAGTCAGAGTCACTAGCAACTCTTAGACAGGCACATGGACAGCAATAAATTGAAGGGGTGTAGGTTAGGTTGATCTTACATTAGGATAAATGTAACATTGTGGACGGAAGGGCTTGTACTGTGCTGTACTCTACTATGTTCTATGAAGAGTCTGGAACGGAAAATTTAAACCTGTTTTCACGCTGGCGGGAAACTGACTTTTGGTCGCAGTCCAAATGTTCCCGTCCCACCCACCCAGACTCCTGCTGCCGGCGGGAATGGAAGTCCCACTCTTAGGGTCTCTGCACAATTAGTTAATTATTTCTCACTTTCTACCCACTTTTGCATATAAAAGTATCTGAAAGTCTTTAAAACATGTGATTGCTTGTGCAAATAAATAGGACAGCTGTTAGAATCAGGGGCAGGAGTGTTGCTTAGGAGCAGACCACGCAGAAGGAATTTCAAGACACCAATATCTCTATTCCTTGTGTTTCTGAAATCCAAAGAGAATGATCTTAATTATGGCTTTACTTTGCTCTGATAAAGCATTATTCACTGAAATCTTTTTGAAAAAGGTGCATAGTTGATGTTAACTGAGAGGTATACATATGTGTTAAAAATCATAAGATACATTTTTTTGCTTATTTGTTCATGGGACGTGGACATTGCAGGCTGGGCCAGCATTTATTGCCCATCTGTAATTGCCCTTACATAGAATTTTGTCTTACATAGAATTTACAGTGCAGAAGGAGGCCATTCGGCCCATCGAGTCTGCACCGGCTCCTGGAAAGAGCACCCTACCCAAGGTTAACATCTCCACCCTATCCCCATAACCCAGTAATCCCACCCAACACTAAGGGCAATTTTGGGCACTAAGGGCAATTTATCACGGCCAATCCACCCAACCTGCACATCTTTGGAGTTAGGGGGCAGTTAAGAGTCAACCACATTGCTGTGGGTCTGGAGTCCCATGTAGGCCAGACCAGGTAAGGACGGCAGATTTCCTTCCCTAAAGGACATTAGTGACCAGCTGGGTTTTTACGACAATCGACAATGGCTTCATACTCATCATTAGACCTTTAATTCCGGATTTTTATTGAAAGGCCCTACGTTTGTCCCGAAGTTCTTACTCTGTGGGTGAAACTGCTTCCTTTCACTGTTAACTGAGCCTGTAATGTCTTAATCCAATTCCTCCAAATGTAAAACTCTCCACAGTCTGACATTTAAAAAAAATTCATTCATGGGATGTTGGCATCGCTAGCTGGGCCAGCTGTTATTGTCCATCCCCAATTGCCCTTGAGCCACGTGGCTTGCTCGGCCATTTCCAAGTCAACTTCATTGCTGTTGACCTGGAGTCAGCTGTAGGCCAGACCAGGTAAGAATGGCAGATTTCCTTCCCGAAAGGATGAATTCCAGATTTCTTCATGGAATTCAAATTTCACCATTCGCTGTGATGGGATTCGAACCCGGGCCCTCAGAATATTACCCTGGGTCTCTGGATTATTAGTCCAGTGACAGTAACACTACACCACTGCCTCTCCTATTGCGCATGCACTAGCTCCTCGGGGATCTTACTAATAATGGTGAGGAAAGGCTCTATACTACATTAAGAATAAAGACGTTCATCTGATCTCATCATTTCTTGTATCTTACTAATAAAATCAAAGAGAGTATGTAGTTTCCAATTGTGTAATTCCCGTGAGTGTTATTTTATTAGCAGGAATGACAAAATAGCAATCGTTTAACAACATAAAATCTTAACAAAGAAAATGGTGACAGATGCCAAACCAAATGAGATTCTAGGAGAATTGACCAAAATATTATTGTTCAAAAAGATGTGGTTTAAGAAGGTCTTAAAGGAGGAGGATGTGGTGGAGAGGTATTGAGGTTTATAACAGAACGTCCAGGCAATGAGATGTATGGAGGATGCATTAGAGACCAGAGTTGGAGGACCAGAGTTCTTGGAAGGTGTAGAGCTGGAGGAGGTTACAGACAGAGGGAGGGATAGTGTCACAAGGGGATTTAAACATGAGCTCTGTTCCATTGTGCAGCCTGTGCATAAGCAACAAAGCAGAAGGCACCACTTCTGAAAACAATGAGATCACAGTGATTCCATCAAAAGAGACTCTGGGCACTGCTGCAGGTACATCAGTGAAAATGGCATAGTTTCTGCATACCTTCTAGCTCTATAGTAGCATTGCAGTCACCTAACATGAAGACAATGAAGTCATACACAGCTTGGACATTCTCAAAATCCCCTAACACCTTTAATTCAAATAAGGGAGCACTTAAAGGCACCTCCACAATTAGCACAAAAAATGTTATAGCATGCAAGAGGCAAACATACTGGCAAACACATTAAGCATGCACACCAGTTTCACAGCACAACAGAATACAATGAATTCACATTGACTTTGTCATGCAGTCCCTGATTCTTTCATGGTGAAAACTATTCTATGGCTAACTATCTTGCAGGTAACTGCACTGACACTCTGGTATTAATTTGAAGGAACTGATGACCTCCACTGCTTACGGCATTGCAAATGGCAGGTTGTCCCTGCAGGGCACTGAGGGCAGGTGGCACATTGCAATCATAACCTCCTTGTACACTGCTCCTCCACCATGCGCAGGTAGCTAGATAACTGACTATGCTGGAGTTGAGCCACTATGAGATGCACACTTTCTATGCCCTCTGCAGTCTCCAGATATTCCTTGCTCATTACTCCTTGCAATATACAGTACCTGCAATCGTCGTCATATACATTTTCTGACATCAATCTGAGGAAAGTATAGACCTTAAAAAGAAATGAAATAAATCACAATGTCTAACACTAACAGATCTCATCTTGAATCAAAAGACATAAAATACTGGACAATCTCAGCAGATCTGGCAGCATCTGTGGAGAGAGAAGGAAGCTAACGTTTCGAGTCTGGATGAGTATTTGTCAGAGCTTTGATAAAGAGTCATCCAGACTCGAAACGCTAGCTCCCTTCTCTCGCCACTCAGGCTGCCAGACCTGCTGAGATTGTCCAGTGTTTTCTGTTTTTGTTTCAGATTTCAGCATCCGCAGTAATGTGCTTGAATCAAAAGAACCTCGATCAGGGAAAAAAAAAATGATTTAAAGATGTTAAGAGCAGGTAGACATCGCTAAACACCTACTTGTATGTCAGAAAATATAATTTTGCAACATTTCTGATGCACTGCAATTTTATGGGTTATTTGGAATGGAATTGGTCGTCTCGAAGGAGCTTGAAATCCTATTTAAACGCAGAGTGGGTAATAGGGTTAGTCATTATGTTGATGATGCTCTTCAATCTTTGAACCATGAAGGGATTGGTGGGGTTTAGATAGAATCCTGAAAACGATTTCAAGGCATATTATCCACCTACTGAAATTCCAGTCATTTCAGCTAATTATTGTCCTCCCACTTAATCTGCTATTTCAAAAATTTCAATTAGACCGCTTCTAATTGTCAAATAATAATCTGTGATATGCACTTGACATTGTTGCAAATAAGGCTGGAGCAGATATGTCTATGAAAGTGCACAAAATAAATACTATGCAAAAATAGCTTGGATTCTCCAGATTTTATTGAACATTATTGTGTATTCTGATCACAAACTTAAACAGCCCTAGTCCATGCTGAGCTAATTGATGTGAGCTAGGGTGGTGGTGTCTACAGTTGTCTTTAATCACCTCATTGGGGGGAGCAAAGACCGGAGACCTCTCTCTACGTTCATACATTCAGATGAGGAGCAGTTGAGATCTGTACTTGATGGAGTTTAGGAGAATGAGGGGAGATCTCATTGAAACTTACAGAATACTGAGATGCCTATAGAGTGAATGTGGGGAGGATGTTTCCACTAGTAGGAAAAACTAGAACCCGAGGGACGGTCCTTTAAAACAGAGATGAGGAGGAATTTCATCAGCCAGAGGTTGCTGAATCTGTGGAACTTTGCCGCAGAAGACTGTGGAGGCCAAGTCACTGAGTGTCTTTAAGACAGAGATAGATAGGTTCTTGATTAATAAGGGGACCAGAGGTTGTGGGGAGAAGGTAGGAGAAAGGGGATGAGAAACATATCAGCCATGATTGAACGATGGAGCAGACTTGATGGGCCGAATGGCCCAATTCTGCTCCTATGTTTTATGGTCTTATGGAAATAGTCACTCAGGTGAGGTGTTGGAGGATGGAAACTGTAAAAATATGGGGCGGGATTCGCTGACCCCGTGCCGGGTCGGAGAATTGCTGGGGAGGGTGGGGGGGGGGGGGGGGGGGGGGGGGGGGGCGCGAATCACGTGATGCCGCTCTGACGCCGGACCGCTGATTCTCCAGTGACCGGAGAATCGGCACTATTGGCGCCGTCAGCGCATCTCCGGGCGGGGGCCGCTCAATGCAGCCCCCCCCCCGCCGATTCTCCTCTCACGATGGGCCGAGTGCCCGCCAAGTTAGGCCGAGTCCCGCCGGCGTCTTTCTCGTGTGGTCCTACCTGGCTGAACCTTGGCGTTCATGCTGCGTGGGGAGGCCTGGTGGGGGGGAGGGGGGATCCGACTCCGGGGGGGGGGTGCCTCCACGGTGGCCTGGCTCGCGACCGGGGCCTACCGATCGGCAGACGGGCTTATCCTGGTGGGGCCCTATGTTCCTCCACTCCGGGCCCCTGTAGGTCTCTGCCATGTTGCGTCGGGGCGGCGCGGAGACAGCAACCCATGCGCATGCGTGAACTCGCACCGGCCCTGCGCGCATACGCAAACTCGCACCGCCCATGCTGACGCCCATATCGGCAGCTGGAGCAGCGTGAGGCTCTCCAGTTGCCGTGCTGGCCCCCTGTGTGGTGCAGGATCGCTGATCCTTGGGGCCAGATGAAGCCGTCGTAAAATGCTCCGGCGTTTACGATGCCGTCAACACTTAGCCCCAGGATCGGAGAATGAAATGAAAATGAAAATGAAAATCGCTTATTGTCACGAGTAGGCTTCAATGAAGTTACTGTGAAAAGCCCCTAGTCGCCACATTCCGGCGCCTTTTCGGGGAGGCTGGTATGGGAATTGAACCGTGCTGCTGGCCTGCCTTGGTCTGCTTTCAAAGACAGCGATTTAGCCCAGTGTGCTAAACCAATCCCTCCCCTGGTCCCAAAAGGCAAATAATGGTTTAGATCTGGGGCGAAATTCTCCGGCCCCCAGCAGGGTCGGAGAATCGGCTGGGGCCGCCGAAAATCCCGCCCCCGCCGTGGCAGAGATTCTCCGCCACCCGGGAATTGGCGCGGGTGGGAATCACGCCCCGTCGATCGGCGTGACGTCCGCGCCGATCGGCGAGGCCCCTGCGGTGATTCTCCGGCCCGCGATGGGCCGAAGTCCTGCCCCTGGGAGGCCTCTCCCGCCGCCAAGGTTTGAACCATCTCTGGTGGCGGCGTGACCGGGCTCCGGGGTCCTGGGGGGGGGCGCGGGGCGATCGGACCCCGGGAAGTGCCCCCACAGTGCCCAGGCCCGCGATCGGGGACCCCCGATCGGAGGGCGGGCCAGTGCCTTGGGGGCACTCTTTCTCCTCCGCCGCCGCCACGGCCTCCGCCATAGGGGAAGCGGAAGAGAATCCCTCAGCGCGCATGCGCAAAGGCCTATCGGCCAGCCCCGGTGCCGGGCGGCGGGCCTGAAAGGCCGCTGGTGCCGGTTTTGCCGCCAGTTGGCATGGTGCCAACCGCTCCGGAGCGGGCCTAGCCCCCAAAGGTGCGGAGAATTCATCACTTTTGGGGAGGCCCGACGCCGGAGTGGTTGGTGCCACTCCCCTACACCGGGACCCCCAGTCCCGCCGGGTAGGGGAGAATGCCGCCCCTGATGTGTGAAAAGCATTGACACCTGAACTTTTTTCTAAGAAGTGAAAGCTATAACTCTACTGAACAGTTTGAGTCAAAATATTTAACCTGAAACCAATATACCTTCATTTAATAATCAGACTCCAGTAATTTGACAAAGAGTCATCCAGACTTGAAACTCCCCTCTCTCTCTCTACAGATGCTGTCAGACCTGCTGACATTGTCCATTATTTTCTGTTTTTGTTTCAGATTCCAGCATCTGCAGTAATTGTCTTATATCTCCAATAATTTTAACTCATCTACAAGCAAATAATCAGGGGTAGACAGCAAGCCATGCAATTATTCCAGTTAACCAGGCACCACGCTACGAAAATTGGATAGGAATGTGGGAGGAAAGGAGCACGAGTAGGGAATTCAAGTCAAGCCTGTGACAGCTTTCGCTTAGATCATGGCTAATCTGGACCTCAGCTTCAAATTCCTCATTTGATCCATATAATTGATATCCTTAACAAAAAGCTGTTGATACCATTTGTATAAATATGTTATTTGTCCCAGCCTCCACAACTCTTCATGATGCTGAGTTCCAGATTTTCAGTGTAAAACTACTTTGTGATATCCGCTCTAAATAGCGTGACTCTATTTTTAAAATAGGGCCCCCTTGTTCTCAATTCCTTCATTAGAGGAAATGGTTTCTTTGTAACTACCCTATTGAAGACCTTGGTTAGATCGTCCCCTCAAACTTAAATTTAAGGGAATACAAAGGAGAAGTCCATCGTCTCCAGCCCAAACTTGTGCTTCAATTCCTGTGGGATAGCATGTAGACAGATCAACCTTGTCCAATCCTACATATTTTGCCTAGCTCCAATTTCAATGTCTAATGCCTGGTTCATACCTGTCGGCTAGTTTCTGGATGTGATTAAAACCTTTGTCGCAGGAACATAAGAAAAACTCTCAGGTTATTAACCAGGGTGGATATGTAATGAGCAGAAATCAATTACATGCACATTTTCAAACTTTAAGCAGTTTCCATAATCTAAGGGGAAGTCATTCACTAAAATCGCAGGCTGAAAACCTTTGTCAACTATTGGTTTCACAGTTTCGAAAGAAGTGATAAAAATCGGCAGTGTTTTCACCCAGTTCAAGAAGGTTATGGTCTATGATTTGTAGTAACAGAGGAACCTTTACAGTACAGCAAACTTTGCAATCACTCAGTGGAGGTCAGGACTCGCTGATGTGAATTTAAGTGTGCTGAAAATTCCTCATCCATGGGGTCGTTGTGTAGCCATTGCCTATTCCTGCTTTAATCCAATGTTATAATATAATTGATATTTTTGCTGAAATCGTTAAAAAGCATAAGACCTATGTATTCAGCAGACTGCCAAGATTAATAATTGCTACTGTTGAGCCTTTTATCACCATATTTGGGAAACAAATGTCTATGTTCTATTAAAATGCAGGTAGCATGTTTTTTCCGAATAGATCACAATGGTATGGAAATCACTAGTTCTGTAAACAAGATGTGACACTAAATATTTCTTTTGTAAAGCAATTCTAGATTTTATTCTTGTGCTATAGTCATTTCGCTAATATCAGGTTTTAGTCACCATTTGCTGCTTTGCAATCTATAATGGACATTATACAAAAGCCGAGGGAACTCTGCTGATTGGGAAAAACATTTAATCTGAAGCTCCGTAAGTCAGATGATTAATTCTATTTCATTAAGGGTTGAATTAAGCACAGGGCGTGCTTATTGATATCCTAACCACGAAGAAAAGGAAAATCTTGGCGACCTCTGTAACTGTCTGAAATTTGATTGCTGTTTCTTTGACTTGCTTGCCAGAAGAAACCATGAGTCCAGCCAAAAAGATAGGTTATGATCCAAAATATTAGCCCTATGAACTGGGAAATAAGTTGGCTCTGCAATTTCATTAGTGAACTTTTACTCTCCATTCTCATCTATCATTCTTTGTCTGGACTGTGAGTAGCATATGAGTCACATGATTCTGGGTTCAAGTCCCACTGCAGAGATCTGGGGCTGGATTCTCTGATTTGGAGACTATGTCCCCATGCTGGAGTGGGAACAGTGGCTTTTTACGCCAGGAAAACTGGCGCATAACGGCCACTGGTTCCCCATTTTGCTGGGGGATAGCAGGGAGGCCGTGTAGGGCACCTGGCTATAGCTGCCAATATGCCCTGGAGAATTGCCGGATCTGTGGCTGCGCATGTGCACAGCGGCGGCCGCGCTGTACTTCATGGCAGATGCCGCTCGCGGACCCGTCCCGCGAAATAGCCCCTCCCCTCGCCCCACCATAGTGCCCCAAGCCCTGAATGTGTCCACCCCTGCCCGCAGATCTGCCCTCCCCCGATTTTGACAGCGCTAGACTGAGTCCGCAGCCACCACGCCAAGTTTCCGATGGGCGAGACCACACGTGTCCCACGCCATCGGGAACTCGGCCGGTCGGGGATGGAGCATCGCTGGGCGGGCCTCAGCCAACGTACGGAAGCTGTGGTTTAGCACAGTGGGCTAAGACAACTGGCTTGTAATGCAGAACAAGACCAGCAGCACAGGTTCAATTCCTGTTCCAGCCTCCCCAAAGAGGCGCCAGAATGTGGCGACTAGGGGCTTTTCACAGTAACTTTGTTGAAGCCAATATTATTAACTAATCCCCCCCCCTCCATAATGTCCCTAACTCTGGTCCTGACTCAGCTCATCTACTGCCGAGATCATCATCTGTGCCTTTATCACCACTATACTTGATTTTTCTAATGCACTCCTGGCTGCTCTTCCATACTCTACTCTTTGTAAGCATGAGGTCATCCAAAATTCTGCTCCTGTCTCCTTACTCAGATCATTCTCCCTGTGCTCACTTGCCTACTCTGGCTCACAGTCAAGCAGCATCTCATTTTAAAATTCCCATCCTTGTTTTCAGATCCTTCCATGGCCTTGCTCCTCACTATTCCTTTAATCTCCTCCAGTGCCACAAATCTCTGACATATCTGCACTCACCTAACACTTGAGCAACTTAAATTTTAATCACCCCACTCTCACACTGGGGAGAGGGATGGAGTTGGTGGTGACCGTGCCTAGTCCCAAGCCCCAGAATTCCCTCCTTGTGTGTTGAGCCAGAGGAATGGGCGAGGTACTAAATGAGTACTTTGCATCAGTATTCACCAAAGAGAAGGACTTGGTGGATGATGAGCCTGGAGAAGGATGTGTAGATACCCTGGGTCACAGTGAGATCAAAAAGGTGTTGGGCATCTTGTAAAACATTAAGGTATATAAATCCCCAGGCCTGATGGCATCTACCTCAGAATACTGAGGGAGGCAAGGGAATAAATTGCAAGGGTCTTGACAGAAATCGTTGTATCCCCACTGGTTACAAGTGAGGTCCCAGAGGACTGGAGAACGGCTAATGTTGTTCCTTTGTTTAAGAACGGTAGCAAGGATAATCCAGGAAATTACAGGCCTTACGTCAGTGGTAGGGAAATTATTGGAGCAGATTCTTCGAGATAGGGTTTACTCCCATTGGAAGCAAGTGGGCGGATTAGCGACAGACAGCATGGTTTTGTGAAGCGGAGGTCGTCTCTAGCTAATCTGATCGAGTTTTTCAAGGAAATTATGAAGATAATTGATGAAGGTGGGGCAGTGGATGTTGTCCATGTGGATTTCAGTAAGGCCTTTGACAAGGTCCCTCATGGCAGACTGGTACAGAAGGTGAAGTCACAGGGGATCAGAGGTGAACTGGCAAAATGGCCACAGAACTGGCTCAGTCATAGAAGACAGAAGATAGCAGGGGAAGGGTTCTTTTACTCAATGAAACACTGTGACTGGTGGTGTTCCGTAGGATCAGTGCTTGGACTTTTGCTGTTTGCAAAGAACAATATATATAAATGATTTGATGGAAAATGTAATTGGTCTGATTAGTAAGTTTGTGGATAACAAAAATGCTGGTGGAATTGTGGATAGTGATAAAGATTGTCAGAGGATACGGCAGGATATAGATCGGTTGGGCAGAGAGATGGCAGATGGAGTTTAATCTGGAAAAATGTGAGGTGATGCATTTTGGAAGGTCTAATACAGGTGGGAAATATACAGTAAATGGCAGAACCCTTAAAAGTATTGACAGGCAGAGGGCTCTGGGTGTAAAGGGCAACACGGTAGCATGGTGGTTAGCATAAATGCTTCACAGCTCCAGGGTCCCAGGTTCGATTCCCGGCTGGGTCACTGTCTGTGCGGAGTCTGCACGTCCTCCCCGTGTGTGCGTGGGTTTCCTCCGGGTGCTCCGGTTTCCTCCCACAGTCCAAAGATGTGCGGGTTAGGTGGATTGGCCATGCTAAATTGCCCGTAGTGTCCTAAAAGGTTGGGGGGGGAAGTTGTTGGGTTACGGGTATGGGGTGGATACGTGGGTTTGAGTAGGGTGATCATGGCTCGGCACAACATTGAGGGCCGAAGGGCCTGTTCTGTGCTGTACTGTTCTATGTTCTATAGGTCCACAGGTCACTGAAAGTGGCAACGCAGGTGGAGAAGGTAGTCAGGAAGGCATTCAACATGCTTGCCTTCATCGGCCAGGGCATTGAGTATAAAAATTTGAAAGTCATGCTATAGCTGTAGAGAATCTTAGTTTTATTTTAAAATTTAGAGTACCCAATTATTTATTTTTCCAATTCAGGGGCAATTTAGCGTGGCCAATCCACCTAACCTACACATCTTTGGGTTGTGGGGGTGAAACCCATGCAGACACGAGGAATAGGGAATCTTAGTTGAGCCACATTTGGAATATAGTGTTCAATTACCAAAAGGATGTGGATGCTTTGGAGCGGGTACAGAAGAAGTTGCCTGGTATGTAGGGCATTAGCTATGAGGAGAGATTGGATAAACTCAGTTAGTTCGCACTGGAATGATGGAGGTTGAGAGGCGACCTGAGAGAAGTCTACAAAATTATGAGGGGCATGGACAGAGTGGATAGTCAGAAGCTTTTTCCCAGGGTGGAAGAGTCAATTACTAGTGGATACTAGTGGGTGCAAAAGGCAAAGTTTAGAGGAGATGTGCGAGGGAAGTTTTTTTAAACAGAGGGTAGTGGGTGCCTGGAACTCGCTGCTGGTGGAAATGGTGGCAGCAGGGACGATAGTGATGTTTAAGGGGCATCTTGACAAATACATGAATAGGATGGAGATAGAGGGATACGAATCCTGAAGGTTTTAGGTTAGACGGGGAGCATGGTTGCCACAGGCTTGGAGGGCCAAAGGGCCTATTCTTGGGCTGTACTTTTCTTTGTTCTAGATTTCTCTACCTCACTTTGCTCTTTTAAGAGACTCCTTGAAACCTGCCCAAGCTTTTGATCATCTGCTCTTCTGTGCTCCTTATGTGGCTCAGTATCATGTTTTGTTGTAATTAAAGGTGTTATGTAAATACAAGTTGTCTTATGTTGTTGTAACCTATGGAAGCTAAAATTTTGATGCAAATAGCCTACTTTCATAACTTCTTATGTAAGCAGCAGAAGAAAAATAACAATTTTCAAATAACTGACCTGCAGTCTCTCCAAGCAAGCACAAGAGACAGATTTGAATTGTATTCTGGACTGGGAATTCAAATCTGTGTTTGATGAGGTGTGAGGAGAATAAAAATGTACTCATTATACCATTCTTGTAAAAACAAATACAAGGCAATAAAAGCCTACCTATCCATTGGGTCAGAGAGACAATAGGCAATGTTGTAATGCTGTGATACAGAATACATTATCTCCTTTAACGAGAAGCTGCTTACATTTATAAACGGTGCCAATAATTTTATATATGATTGGAAATGGTGCAGTCCTCTGATATGAAATTGTTTCCCAGTCCAAAGACCTTTGTGAGATTGCAGTGTTTCCACAATACCAATTGATTAGAGGTGCAACTATCATTCCAGAAGCAGCAGCGAAAGGACTTATCTTTTAAGGTATTTATTCTCTGTCACATCCAAACCAGTCGACCTTTTATCATACACATGTCAAACTGATTACTTGCTGGTCAAGTACCTCAGAGTGAGATGTCTACAGAACCATTGAGTCAACTGTACAGTTACGGGATGGTTGAAATTGGATTCTGCATCACTCTTCAGTGTTCAAAACAAAAGCATCATTCGGTGGCCATGTTTCCATGTAAATTAAGCCACTGAGATCTTGCCGATACAGGTCGGAACTAGACCTTAATGCCTGAAAATGCTGGATCGTATCCCCACAGGTTGTGTTATGAGATATCCATTATTGTTTATTCCTTCAAGTATAATTTCACTGCACCATTCAAAAATATATTTTTTATCGTGAATAAATTGGTGTGCAGCAAATATGGTTCGTCATTGAAATAACCCATGAAAGTTCTTTATTTTAACAGAAGGATATGAAAGCTTTAGTAAATATCAACTTTGAAACATACTTCAACATCTATTTATAATCAAGCCGCATCCATTCTTTAATGAGTACAACAATCTCTCTAATCATACCCACTATGCCCTCCACATCCCCATGACGCTTTATAGCCCCAGGTTTATCTAAACCTTTTACTCTGGGGGATGGTGGTGGTGTTGGGGGAGCATATTTGAAGGCTGGCACAAAAAGAAACTGAATTTTTTTTTTTAAAGCTGAGGTTTTAAGGAAAGAAACAATTTCTGATCAAAGGTATAGCAATACTAGAGCAATATGTTTTTAAGTTAAAAAAAGTAATAAAAATGACTCTCACTCGCACACACACTTTACTTCTACCCCACCTGGGCCCGCCTGGACCTTTCGTTCCCTGAGCCCGCCTGAACAGTTTTTTGTCAGCTTGACAACCCCTTGACAGCTTGGCAGTTCTTTGACTGCATGACAGTTTTTTGACAGCATGGTGGTTCCTTGATATTTTGACATCTTTGACAGAATGAACGCTTGACAGTTTTTGACAGTTCTAATTAGTTGACACAAAATCATGTTTACTTTCAGCAATCCCAACGGGTGCCTTCTCTCTCTCAAAAGGTGCCTCCGAATAGTATCCCAGGACCAGATCAAAAGAGGTACCTTAGCTCTCCAAAAGAGTACCCTGACTATTCAAACAAATCCATAATGTTCAGACCTCCTCCTACATGAACTAATCTGCACATTCCACAATCCTGACCTACCAAATCCCACTTCAGTGGAGTCAGCTGCTGATTGAAACAGGCAGCTGCCTCCGCGAACCGAGCGTACGCAAACCCTGATCCCGCCCTGTGAAAATTGAACATGTGTGGGTGTGAGACATAGGATTTCTGGGTTCCATCCACCCGTTCATCCATGAGAGAGAGAAAATTGACCGTACTCTGACTCCTGAGGTACATCATTTCAATCTTTCTCCAATCAAGCAACTGCTGTTTACCATTCAACATTCGACTTTCTATCTTTCCTACTACATTTCTTCTTACAACATACATGAGCTGGCCTAACAAGCACCATATCGAGAGCTTTATGAAATCTACCTTTACCACAACCACTACACTTCTTTTGCCTATCAAACTGATAATTTCTTCAAAACAATCAAGCTTGAAATTATTTTCAACAAATCCATGTCGGTTTTCCTCGATTAGCCAACACATTTCTGAACGCTTACTAATTTCAGTTCGATTTGTGAGAATGTGAATTTGGCCATATCGACATTAATAGTTTATAGTTATGCATTTTATCCTTTTCTGCTTTCTTTAATAATAATAATCAATAATCTTTATTATTGTCACAAGTAGGCTTACATAACACTACAATGAAGTTACTGTGAAAATTCCCTAGTCACCACACTCCGGCGCCTGTTCGGGTACACAGAGGGAGAATTCAGAATGTCCAAATTACCTAACAAGCACATCTTTCGGGACTCGTGGGAGGAAACTGGAGAACCCGGAGGAAACACACGCAGACACGGGAAGAACATGCAGACTCCGCACAGCCGGTGACTCAAGCCGGGAATCGAACCTGGGACCCAGGCGCTGTGAAGCAACAGTGCTAACCACTGTGCTACCATGTATGGGACGGGATTCTCCGTTTTGCCAGCCCCCGGGGGTTTCCCGACGGTGTGGGGCTGCTCCACAATGGGAAACCCCATTGACCGGCCGGCGTAATGGAGAATCCAGCCGGAGGGTCAGGGCAGAAACATGCTTCAGTTTATATATTATGGGGGAATTGAAGAATTGGGGCCAGAGCTTCTTCTTATTTTTCCCTGATTCATTTTAACTGAGTATGCTTATTCACAGGACCCAGTAACTATCCACGCTGCTTTTTCTTTTAGCAGCAACAATGTTTCTGCAGTTTTCTTGAACAAATACCACATATCCTCCTCAAACACATACGTTCTCACTTCTGCCATAATTTGTAAATACCAATGTAAAGCATGGTTAACTCAAATGCCTTTCGAAGTTGATGGTTTTGGTAATATAAACAAAAGTGCAGATTTGACTTTGATTTTTACCCATTGCTTTCCTAATGCTCTGGTTGCCAGATGTGCTCATGAATCCACGCAATGCTGAATGGCAGCCTGCTCCAAGGTAGAACTTTAATGGTTGTAAATGAAACCGTCCCAGTCGCTATAATAAATAATGACTTTGCTTCTGTCGGTAGAAATGTCACATTAATGGATAAGACTTATGGTGACCCCCCATAAGAGCAGTAATTACTGCAATGTGGATGCATAATTCTTGAGTTTTGATCTTTTTATAGTCATACGTTTATTAAAAATAAATTCTGCATTTCACTATTTATCAGTCCCAAATGAGTTGTAAAGTTTCAAGTAGGAAACAATATTATGAGACCATGAAGACTCACTACTCCGGAGTAAAACTTACTTGATTGCTAATGTTTCTAGCAGTTTACTTCCTCTACTGGTATGTATGATTCTCGGAGGGTGCTGAGCGTTCTCTGCTGTCTCACCCAAGGGGTGGGTGTTTCTTAAGTAAACGAGACAATGAATGTCATTAGGGTATTCAATCATGGACCTCACCACAAACCAGTCCAATTCTATTCCAACTCAACAGTCACACACTTTTGAAGACCCAGTCCGGAGGTCGACAAAGAAGCTGGAGCGGTTCCTGTTGGGTGGCAGGATGGCACAATCTTCCACTTTTCAGTTCATTATGTAACTGAGAGTAGATCGGCGAATTACCTGGGGGGTTGGATGCGGGATGTCAGCCACCCCGCCACTATCTCATGGGCTCGAAGGTGCAGACATCATATTTAAAGGGAGCCCGACCAGTCATTCACTCAATGCAGCACAGGGGCTCCACTCTTCCGGAGTCCTTGTGGCTCTGCAGCTTATGCTGGAGAAGCTGGGTAGCTGTCAGCAACCACATACCAGACACATGAAGGTGCCTCCAGCTTTGCCTTTTGCTTATCTCTAGATAAGAACACAACCGGTGATACACCAATGGTCAGACCAATGCTCTCCGTTGCAGTAGGCCCTGTTCACCAACATCTTGGCCTTTTGGAGGCCCCGCTGCCTCTTGCTACTCATGACGATGCTCCTCCTGGCCCTGTGCCAACTGGTGACAGACCCTCCTTCTCTTCATCTGGATGAGAGTCATTACTAAGGTATGGATAACCTGCAACATCAATATTTCAGTGGATCCGTGAACAAATCAAAGTGATACATTTAGTGAGCCTGACCTTTCCAGGTTTCCCTTCATTTCAAAGCCAGCAGGCCAGTGCTAAGACCTTTGCCTGGCCTGTCTAGTCAGAGTAAGCCCACCTCACCCCTTCCAGAAGGATACCCTGGAGGAACAGAGATGAGTGTTCCTCCTGTTCATACATGACACTGCATGGATACATTGCTCTTTAACCAGGGTGACAAGACCCATATGCCCAAAGCTTCCGACACTCTTCTGCTCGCCTACACTACCCTTGAGACTCCAGAGAGACCACTGTCTTGGCAGCATAGAAAGACTAACCACATGAGTCCTTGACAGGCATAACCATTCACCTGGGAGGATGGAAGTTTGGAATCACAAGCTGGCTGCATTCCACCAGTTGTGCCCCTTGGAGGCATCGATTTCCCTCCCTCCATCCCAGCCTCTTACTGCAGCAGATAACACCTGGCACAGAATGAACGTCAGCTCTACACTTTGCTGGGATCTCAATGTTCTGAGCGTCTCACCATAGAGAGAATACAATTGAGCATAGTTGACATCCAATTGTCTCATAATTATTAGTGTGTCCCATTAATCAGTCACTTGCACTAACCTTAAACTCCACCCACCTGAAAAAGCTCTTCTCCTCGGATGTGATGCGTCCTGCAAAATAGGTCTGGATAAATGCAGGGTAGCCTGAATTTTGTTCCCGTCACTCCCAGGTGGCATACAATGCTCCCAACCATTATCCTGCTGGTTTACTCCAAGTCACACTGCTGTATTACAAGTGTGCAGCTGTAAGCATCCTAGTCAGGGTTCATTCAAGGATGCACCCAGAGTAGGTGGAAAGGCAAAAATGGTATTCATCAGTCATCCCTTGAGGCATTAAAGCAACCTGAGTCAATACAGAATTTTGAGTAGCTAACGGTGCCAAGCTTGCGATCTTATCACGCCCTTCCTGCCTTAACTTGGTGGAACCTGCTTCCACATCACAACGTACATCGGTAGCAGCAATGGCTACATTTTCTTATGGATACATTGCTCTTTAACCAGGGTGACAAGACCCATATGCCCAAAACTTCCGACACTCTTCTGCTCGCCTGCACTACCCTTGAGACTCCAGAGAGACCACTGTCTTGGCAGCATAGAAAGTTTACAGTTTGTACTCACCCGGCTCGTGAATACATCTCTTTCAAGCGAAAGCAGTACCATCATAGACCTCCTGCCTCAAAGAAGCAACTCATTACCAGCCCACCTTTCTCCAACCGAGTTGTGTAACCCCACTGGATTTGCCTTTCCATTACTTCGGAAGTCGATAGGTCCGACTCCTGTTATCCGGATTGGGAGCAAAAATTCAGCCCATTGTTTCCATCTCATCACTAATGACCACTTGAAGCAGCAGATACTGACAGCAATCCAGACTAGGACCCCTAGTTTATTTCTATTTCCTATCCCAGAGGCATTGAAACAATTCTAATTTACTTTAGCCCAGATAATACAAAGACCCCAAAGAGTTACTTATCAGAACTGTCAAGAGGAAATTAGCAGCAAAATATCTGACCACAAAATATGCAGTTGTACTGAGTGTTGTGCAATAAGCCTGGTCAGCTTAAAAATTGTTTTTTTTTAAATTAAAAAAACAAACAAATGGCCTATTTTGATACATCGCTCTTAACACAGCTCAATTTGTTTAAGCTCCACTCTTCATGATCCTAAATTTGATTTATTTCTTTGTTGGCACAGCTTAACATAAACAAGCTGTTTGAATTATTTAAACTTGCAGAACAAGTGGAAGCAAACAGGCTTGAGATGTCAGGTCAGCAAGTTAATGAGGTTGGAACGGACGAGACCTCGGCTGTGTCAGGTCTCCATGCCAAGGGCTATTATAGTTTCACTTCAGTGTCATTTTATATCTCTAGCATGGGTTGGCAGAATTCCATCATCAAAATCAATTTTTCCCCCTGAAATTAATTTTTTAAAAAGCAAAAAATTACATCCTCAAACAGGCCAAAACACTGAAGTGAGAATCAAACGTTTAACAATTAATCAGGGACAAATTTATGCGTGTTTTTAAAAAGCAAACACTATACTCCAAAACAATTAATTAAGTACTAATCAAGAAAATCAATTTTCAATTAAATGTATTCACAAAACGTAGATTGAATGTTTGTTTAAATAAATGTGGATTTTATAATGTCTTTAATTAATAAGATTAAAGAGATACGACATTGAAGCTGTTTGTCTAAATGGAGTTGGAAGACAGGTCTGCATGCATCAGAAGGGATTTGCTTACAACTGGAATAGGTCAATGAGAGTTAGTGGGCATTCCAAAGATCAGGTGTAAATAAAAAGGACATGCGGTTATCTGCTATGACAAGGCTGTGATTTGTATTCCTAATGGAGTTGATGGAAATAAAAATCAGGCTATTTCTGTATGGACAGGTGGTGCACAATCTCAGTTCCAGCCTTTCAGTGGGGCAAGGTTCCCGTAGGCATTGTTACAATTTCTGCACTGGAAAGAGATGACTTACCCAAAGGAAATTAAATCTTGTCCCCTGGTTTAAGATTTTTACTGTAGCTAAAATCCACACAAATCAATCATTAATTAACAGGCAACTAATACAAATGAAAGAAAGTGTTCAGAAGACATCATATACGGCTTAAAATTAAATGGGAAAAGTCCCATAGCGAGCGCATTTAGCTGTTTCCCGGCACTTGCAGCGCCAAGAAACACAAAGCTATACAACGGCACTCGCATTACAGAAGGGGCCTCAGTGGGGCACGCACAGTCAAGCCGCATATAGCATCGTTTGCTACACCGAGGAGCTCTGCTCGCTGGGAGTCCTCAGTGTAGTGAGAGATTGGGGCACCATTTTTAAATGGCATCCCGATCTCAGAGGCTCGCCCCCGAAGCAATTTTCTCTGTAAAGACTGCGCCCATCATGTTTGTCCCATGTCACAAACTGCATTCCCTTGCCAAATAATACATTCCCTTCTCTAGCCAATGTTTCAGAATGAACAAGACTGTTCTCAACCTGTGCTCTCGGCACGGTTTGACTCAGCTGAGCTCCCAATGCCTCTTCCACAAAGACCGCATATCTCCACATCTACAGCATCACCTGCCTCCACCCATCTATTGAAACTAGACTCAGGACTCAACTATTCAAATACTCTTTTTTTTTGTCCAACTTCAGTTCATCCAAAGTTCTGTCCATATTATCCCACATCAAGCACCCATTTGCCAGTCTTCCAGTCAGCTGAGATCTTGGATTTAAAATTCTCATGTTTAAAGACCATTATATGGCTGCACTTCTTCCCATCTCTGTAATCTCTCCCAGCCCACAACCTTCAGATTCTGATCACTTGTGAATTTGTCTCTTCCTTCGTGCAACTATCGCCGGCCATGCTTTGATAGATACTTGGGAATTCTGTACCTAAACCCCTACATTTCCCTCGCCTCTTATCCTCCTTAAAACTTAATCTCTTTTAATCATCCCTCCTAATATGCCCTCCATTGGTTCATTTCTTTTGATTACATTTCCATGAAGCATCTTTTCCCCTGGTTAAGGTGTAATGAGTTCCAGCATTTGCAGTTTTTCCTTTTTATTTTACTGAACATCACATGCTGTCGGCCATCTAATTTGTTCCAGTCACAAAAGAAACAAACAACAGGAGATTTTATTAATTTTATTGAAAATCTCATCTTCCAGAAGAAAATTAATTATAAAATTAAATGCAGTGTGGACTCACATCGCAGCTACAGTGTGCAGCATAAATGGTATCAAGCAGAGCTTGGCAAGAACAGCACTCCTCCAAACTGTGCCCTATTTCACATCTGAATTCAACCTGGGAATTGTTGACACATATATGGTTGCTGTACTCGTGAAAAAGACTGGCTTTACTATTCCCCAAAAAACATGTCTTTCTTGCTCTCAAGATAACAACCACTTTATTACAATTTATGAACTAGACACTTCACATGTTCACAGAGGCAATAACATAGTGTTGACTGTGAGGGAAGGAATTACATCTTCATCTTCATGACTGGCCATGCTATGGGTGGCATCCACGTTATAGATACTTTTGTTCTCCTCACGCCTCTCTTCTCCCCCCCCCCCAACCCCATCACATTTAAAACTATACACCTCAGTATATTCTGTGAAGTTAACTTTAAAACCATGAACTTATGCCAACACTATGGATCTTGAGATAATTTTGTTGATAAAACCATTATTCTGTGCCAGCACTTCAGACTTTAGCTTCATCAACTTCTGCTTTACATCTTCCTCAGACATATCAGTAATGGGTAAAGCTCTGATTTTTGACAGAAATTCGGCAATGATCCTTTCACCATCCTACAAAATAGAAGGGAAAATATTATTTATGTTGTTGAATTACAGTATACCCCTCTGGCCACAATGCTCTATTACTCTTTAATTATGTATTAATCGGTACCTCATATGACCACACAGATACTAAGCATTCCAGGCTAATTATTTTCCCTAGTGAGTCTACTGTTGCATTAAATTAACCCACAAAATATTGCCCACGACTGACTCTTCCCCATGAACATTTTCAGTGGCCTGGCGCCTACAGAAAAGACTGATTAACATTCTCAGTGTGTGCAATCATCTTAATATTGTAACCACTAACGCTGAAGAAAGTTGTGATCTTAAAAGGAAGGACAAGAGTCTGAAGATATCACTAGTACCAATTTCCAAGATCACATTATTGCAATTAAAAATAATTATCATCCTTTCATTTGGCAATGTTTGGTTGAAATTATTTGTTTAAATAATTTATTGGCAGGTGGTTTTGCAGCTACGGGGTACCGAGCTCCAACTTTTGCTCAATCAGAGTGAAGAGTTCCTGTGCAGATAGGCCTACTGATGAAGGTGGTCATGATGACTACTTCCAGTCTACTGGGTCACTAAGTGGTCGCCTGGATTGAAATCCTGAAAACGATTCTGGGCCCCATGTACAAAAACTGTACTCCTGGCTCAGAGGCTGGATTCTCCGACCCCCTGCCGGGTCAGAGAATCGCCCGGGGGGGGGGGTGTGAATCCCGCCCCGCCGTCTCCGGCACCAGAGATTCGGCAGGGGCAGGAATCGCGCAGCGCCTGTTGGCGTGCCCCCCTCCCCCCCGGGCGATTCTCTGGCCCGTGATGGGCCGAAGTCCCGCTGCTGTAGTGCCTCTCCCGCCAGTGTGAATCAAAACACCTCGCTTACCGGCGGGACTGGCGGCACGGGCGGGCTCCAGGGTCCTTGGGGGAGGGGGTGCGGGGCAATCTGGCCCCAGGGGGTGCCCCCACGGTGGCCTGGCCTGCGATCGGGGCCCACCGATTGGTGGGTGGGCCCGTGCCGTGGGGGCACTCTTTTCCTTCCGTGTTGGCCATGGACTTCACGATGGCGGACGCGGACGTGACCCCCTCCCCCACGCTTGTGCGGGGATGATGTCAGCAGCCGCTGACGCTCCGGCGCATGCGCGGACTTCCACCGGCCAGCGAAGTCCCTTCGGCCCAGGCTGGCGTGGCGCCAAAGGCCTTTCCCGCCGGCCGGCAACCACTCCAGCGCAGGCCTAGCTCCTCAAGGTTAGGGCTTGGCCCCTAAAGGTACGGAGAAATCCGCACCTTTGGGGCGTCCCGACACCGGAGTGGTTCACCCCCCCGCCCCGCCGGGTAGGGAAGAATCCCGGCCCAGGTTTTTATAAAATGAACATTCCTCTCTATAAGTAGTTTTTGATGAAACAAGAGAATATTGCAGTTGAAATCCAATGTGACACGAGTACAATGCATGTCGCCCTCTTCCTGCTGACTTATGGGGTTCTCATTTAATTGGATTTCATGGAGATCGAACCATAGGATAAAACTCTGTATGATGCAGGATTAATTAGACTGAGATGGCCCACGTGGAGATAAAGGCCGTATCATACTGATCATGGTACAAGGTATTCTTCTGGTCGTGTTTGAAGTACTTAAGACAGAGCAAAGAACAACAAAGAGTAGGATCCACCCAATTCTGTATATGATCTTTGAGTACTTCATGGTAATGCCGAGTCCATTGTAGAAGTGCTCTCCGCCTCAGCACTGATATTCCTCACTTCTGAAATGTAAAATAATTCTAAATAATTCAGTGTCTAAACTCCCTTTGTTCAGTCACAGACCTGCTTTTCTTGGCGGGATTTCTTAGCTGCAGGCCCTTGATCAGAATCTTCAGAGTTCCCTGTAGTTTGGAACGCCTCGAGCTCCATGGCTTTGTCCTTAGCACTTTGAATAACATGTTTAGGAAACTGAGCAAGCTCAGCCACATGAATCCCAAAACTCTGGTCACAAACACCTGCAAATAAAATTTGAAACATGTTTAAAGCATTCAAAACCATACAATTACTGGATGCCAAGAGGTTAAGAGTGCAATCATGGAAGTTGTAACAATGAAAAGCTTAATTCCCCGTGTTCTGGAATTCAAATTATGTAATGTTTATATAAACAAAGCTTAGCAAGATTTGAAATATTTGCCGGACATCAATGCAGTTTCCACGAGTTGGCAATAGCACAATTGGCCGGATGAACTGGATTATAGTATAGTTTCAAGTTTCAATTTATAAGAATTCAATAAGATTCCAGGATCCAGCAACAACAAACTTGAACTGCTGAATGCAACTACCCAAAAAACAATCTCAGAAATGGTTACAGCACCTAAGTAGGCCATTCAGTCCACATGTAGACTTCAGCTTAAACTGCTATCCTTTGGTTCTCGACCCTTCCAGCAAGGGGAACAGTTTTCCCCATCTACTTTGTCTCATGATTTTGAACACTCCTATTCAATCTCCTCTCAACCGTCTAATTTCTAAGGAACATTTCAGCTGGTACTTCACTGGGAAGTGCAGCTCCAGGCTGAGGGAAATTATACCCTGTTAACACATTGCACTCCTGGGAAGCACGACACTTAAGTAGCTGAAACGAGAAGTTGGAAAACATTTCTATGTCTACAGCAAATGGCCAGTTAATATCCTTCGCACAATTCTAGTTATCTCCTTTGCTTATTCATCAGCGATTCATCAAGCAACTGCAGGACCTACAAAGTTAGAAGTGCATTATTAACATTAAACTGTCGATGATGAAATGTTTAAAAATTCAAATTGGTGGACTTCAACAAGTATGAGTTGGTCTTCCAGCTAGAAAGGCTCCTGAAGTTTCAGGTCAGAGGCAGGATATTTATTATTAGCGTTGAACATTTACAAGCTATAAGAATACGGGGTGAGTCTGAAAAAGGAAAATACTGAGGCTTACATATTTGCCAAAATAAACTGATTTCCGAAATCCAGTTGCGATGTAAAACACAAAACAAAAGCTAATGCGATCCTCCTGCAGTTGTGGTACTGTGCCATACAACTCATTTACGATTAACTAGCACGCCTTTGCAGAGGAGGCTGGAGGTGATCATTTTAAGTTCTGGCATTGCCTGCTGTACTGCATATTTAGAGGTCAGCCACATCCTTATTGGAAGTGTCCTATCCACTGCTAGAAACAATCAGTTTATAGCTAATGGTTATGCATCACTGGCTTGGTCACCAACACCTGACTGCAGTAATAGTGCAAGAGAACTAAAGGCTCTCCCGCCTGGTCCCAACTGGAAACAGAAATTGATTTGTCCTGAAGAAAATATAGGAAAATAAACACCTTCCACGACAATGCATAATCCTCTCTGCCATCCCACTGCATCACTTCTGGATCTCATAGCATTTCAGTACTTTTAATTCATTTTATTTTAATCAAAATAAAACTCTCACAAATTGAACACCAATTCTAGGTAAATTGCTATGACAATATGATCAAGGCTCCCCCCCCCCCCCCCCCCCAGCGAACATCCCCGCGAGGACATTGGTTCCGGTCCTGGTGGGGTACAACCTGTCCTGGTACCACTTTCCCCAGAATCAGTCCCAATCCCTCAGGAATCTAAATCCCTCCCTCCAGCACCAACTCTCCAGCCACACATTCACCTGGTCTACTCTCCTATCCCTGATCTCGCTAGCATGTGGTACTGGAGGTAAGGAATAGAATAAAATAATATTCCACATTTGTTCCGATTTCCAGAACCCCAAGTCAGTGATAAAAGCATTCTAGAGGAAACCAGATTAAGCGATTTGAGTAAAACCTATTTTGATAGCCTCCTGTCCAGCTCATATAAAACAGAAAGATTAGTACTTCAAAATTAAAATTCAAACTCAAAGTACCCATTACAGAGCAACAGTCAACAACGCAAACAGAATGCTGAACAATATTGTCAAATGAGTTGACTCGATATAGTCTGAAGCCAAATTCGGAAACTATAATGGTCTGGTCAGATTACACCTTAAATATTGCATTCATTACGAGCTGCCAACTCACACGGTTAGGCTCTGAACCATTGAAATGGTAGAGAAAAGCAACAAGACTGACTCTTAATATTAGAAGACTGAGTTGAGAAAAGGACTTCTGAAATTTGAAGGGAAGCAAATGAGCAGACATTTTGCACAGGAGTACAAGATTAAATGATAGAAAAAGTTAATCATCATGACTACTTTAATTGACCCAGGATAAGGGAGCTTGGTACAAACTGGCAAAATGCAAACTCAGAAAATGCTGACACTACTGCTTCCCTGTAGAAATAAACACTCAAAATATTCATGAAGCAGTTCGAGGCTATGATGGCCAGGAAGAGGGAGGAGAGCCCAGAGGGTGTTATGGAAAAATTAACTACAATATGGAAATGTGTTCTCCTTCATCTTTTGTTTTCACATATGATGATTGACCACATAAAGAAGGTACAGGTGGGACAGCCGACAGCCAAGAACCAAGGGGGCAGAAAGCCAAAAGGGGAAAAGTGGGGTGGGGGGGAAGAAAAACAAATTGAAGTTGAAACAACCTGATAGAGGAATGGAGGAGGAGGAGGGTGAAAAATGAATCGACAGCTTTGAGGTCTTGTGAAGGCAAAATATATTAACAAGCACAAGATGTTTGGGCTGTGTGCAGCAGATGCAGCTTTGAAGATACTCTGAACTCAACATGTTGTTCTTAGTTACAAATGTTTCCTTCCCACATTAATTATATGCTTCAAAATGAGGGGGCCTACACAGACTTGCTGGGCTTTAAATTACCCAGCACCAACTGCTTTCCTGAAATGGTGACACTCTCACAAACGCTCAGAATGAGCTGAACCCCAGGTCTCCAATCCTCCCACTCTAGCTGTGTGTTACTCATTCTGCTTTTATTAGTCAACAGTAATTACCTTGTGTTATATCCATTTATAAAACAGGGGCCACTGGCGGCATTTTTAAAACAATTAGGATTAACATTTTTATCCAATTTGCTCTGCCTCTAATTTTTAATGTCACATTCAACCACTGATAGATCCGGCTGAGGCAGTCGCACGAACCAATTCCTGAACACAAGTGCCGGAAGCAGCCGATCAACAGCACCAGAAACCTCGTCATCCACTCTTTACACTGCTGCACCGAACTGTTTCTCCATTACACCCAAAAAAAACCATTTATACTGCACTCCCACCCCCCCCCCCAATGTTAGAGATGAAAACAAATATTTGTCATTTTAAGTATCAAAACTTCATTCCTCCATGGAGCTTTGTGAATTCAGGAGTCTGACAGTCACATTTGTTCGATTCAACAGTAGCATACATTTACAGGTCGTGTTTTCCCTTCAAGTCCTGTTGGGCATTTATTAAAATATGTCAGTCGCTGTGCCAGTAGTGGGTACGAGATAGTAAATCAGCTAGAGACCCATAGGCACAAGTAGAACCTCTGGAACAGGTATTGAAATGTTCAGCCTAAATATCAATGGAAAAATGACATTATCGAAAGATTTCCAAACCTATGGGCACGATTCAACAGAAAATTTCTAAGTGGTTTTGGTCATATTTGGCAAAGTGTTTTTCGACGGCCGCATTGGCGTGATCGCGGCACATATTCAATGGTACTTATGCAAAAATAAGCCCCACGTGAATCTCGACTGGTTGTCTCGCCGCCTGTTTTGCTGGACTAGCCCCTCAGCGTCTCGCCGCTAACATGGGGAAGCTACTTCTAAATACTCCTTCACCACCAGTCAACACACAAGCATGGCAGCACACAGACCTGCTCCTCGCTTTGGCAATGCCAACCTGGCCAGGCTTCTCAACGCCGTGATGCATGACGGGATATCCTGTTCCCTTGAGGGGGCTGCAGGCCCAGCAGCAGGAACAGCAACACCGCCTGGAAGGCAGTGGCAGCAGCTGTCAGTGCGGGCAGCATGACCAGCGTTCAATGTTGGAAGACCAACAGCCTCCACCGGGCTGCAAGCTAAGTTATCACCTTTCACCCCCGACGAAGCCCAGCCACCCCAGCATTGGGGCAGCAGCTCCGGTGCCCTTGAACTGCATGCCGGAAAATGGAAATAGCTACTCACCTCCCCTCAGCAACTATTGCACGAGCCTCAGGTTTTTATAAAGGAGTACTGAACAACGTCCAGATGATTTCTCGCGGGCGAGTCAAGTAATTCCTGGGAGGCCGCTGCATTCAACTTCAATCTCACAAATGAGATTGAAATGAATGCAAATGAGGGTTAATGATAATCTCGCCATCTTTTGCGAAGACCCGGAGCTCGCCATCAACAACGGGCCATGCTCTTCCACCGAGGTGGAATTGCAAACTGGTTCGAGCTCGGCATGAATCTGGATTTTGGCCTATCCTGCTATTTACCCAGTGCGCGCGGATCTGCGCCACGCGCAAGGCAGTGGCTGAATCACACCCTTTATCTTGTAGCTATGACCTCATTTATTGTGGAAATTGTTCCACCCAAAGGTACATTTTCTCCATTTGCCTTTTCAGAACAGACAAACCCAATAAAATTCTGAGAAGGGGGCAAATGTAAAGGTATTGTCTTGTCTGTAGGGATATATTTTGTAAATACATGAAAGGAAATCATTCACTCACTAATGCAGAAAGCGGTTTATGTGGCACAATTAACCAGCAATCTGCTGCACTCTCGTAGACCAATTGGAAACTTTGGAATATGCATGATTGTCATTAACCTGTTCTATGCAATACCATTTAGAGAATAGAGTAAAAATCATTTCAGAGTTGGTGCCGCTATACGTTTGTGCTTTACCTTTCTTTACACGGTACAGCATGGTTAGTGTTTCATCTGTGGTTAGCGCAGTCACATGCAAGTTGTTGACTGTTGCCACTTGGTCAGCCAGGACAGTCAACTCGTGGAAATGAGTGGCAAACATACAAAATGCACAAATCTTGGTGGAAATGTATTCTGATATGGCCCAGGCCAGGCCAAAACCATCATATGTAGAGGTGCCTCTTCCCAATTCATCGATGATAATTAGGGAATTTTCAGTCGCTGATCTGGGAAACAATAATAATGTTAAAGTTAGTGCCTCCTCTTCTGGGGACCAAAAGGTGAGTCAAATTCAACCATCAAAAGTTACATGTATATTATTCATAATGGTTTTCTATCCTTGCTAACCACCTACATTCTACTTGGCAGGTTACAAGAAACGAAACTCCTGTAGCCTCCTATCTCTCCTCAGAGCAATCTGCATTTTCTCCTTGTTAGTACTGAATCCTGCAGACGAGCCAACACCTTTTCCCTGCAATTTCACTGTCCTGAAATCAAGGCTTCACAAGTTGGGAGTGATTTTCAGCCTGCGTTCGCTGTCAGCGAGAATGGCAACGTGGAAGGAAAATCCCATGAGAATCGGAAATTGCAATTAGTGTCGGCACGATCGCGTTTTCCGATTTCCAGGTCCCTCACCAGTGACATAACGAGGTTCACACCAAGAAAGATGTGAAAATATTTAAATACATTTTAATATACTTACTGAGCCTCTCCCGCCACGATTCCCACCTCACCGAATATTCATAGCTCGCCGACATGGTTTACACCAGGGTCTGGAAAACGAGAATCAGTCGAGGAGGTTGTGTCCGGGGGCACATGAGAAGAGTATAGCACGGGGGGGGGGGGTACATTCTCGGGCACTGTGACGGGGCGGACCCTCTGGGGAGCGCTGTTGTAGCAGGTTCCATCTGCTTTTTCTTGCAGGGTGGGGGGGTTGAGTGCGCTGATGAGGGCGGTGGGGTGGAGCTGGTGGTTGGGGAGTGGGGAGGAATACCCCTATTCTACCCCACCTCCTTTACCTGCCTCTCCAACTATATAATTGATTACATCTCCAAACCTCTTCAGTTCTGCAGAAGTCATATGGACTTGAAACGTTAACTTTGTTTCTCTCGACACAGATGCTGCCAGAACGCTGAGTTTATCCAGTATTTTCTGTTTTTATTTATGGTAGAATTTCCTATAGGACAGCTTTGTACCTTAGCTTCTGTCCTCAAGAGCAGTGAAGTCTTCGTCTCAGGATAAGAGGACAGCCATTTAGGAAGGAGATCATGAGAAGCATAGTTATTCAGTTGCGAATCAGTGGAGCTAAGATCATAAATAGGAGCACAATTCTCTACCTTATAGGGCTAGGTGCGCTATTGTTGAGTCAAAAATCTAGCAATCCCATTCTTGAATAGAATGTTAAAACAATCAAGGGATATGGGGATAAGATAGGAATGTGAGGTTGATGTCGAAGTTCAGCCATAATCTTATTGAGTGGCAGAGTGGTCTCAAGGCTATGGCCTACTCCTATTTCTAATGTGCTTGAGTCAGGGCTCTGGGTTCAAGGTAGCACAGTGGTTAGCACAGCTCCAGGACCCCAAGTTCGAGCGGAGTCTGCACGCTCTCCCCGTGTCTGCATGGGTTCCCTCCGGGTGCGCTGGTTTCTTCCCAGTCCAAAGATGTGCAGGTTAGGTGGATTGGCCATGCTAAATTGCCCTTAGTGTCCAAAAAGGTTAGGTGTGGTTATTGGGATAGGGTGGAGGCAGGTGCTGAAGTAGGGCGCTCTTTCCAAAGGCTGGTGCAGACTCGATGGACCGAATGGCCTCCTTCTGCACTGTAAATTGTATGATTCAGGAGCGTTTATTTAGCAAGAATTGGGCTATGAACATTTTATTCAAGAAAGGAAGAAGCTGGATCTTATCTGAACATGCTGAGAATTTTATTAGGCAATCCAAAATCAATAAAAAGCTAAAAATATAGCATCAGCCTGGGAGATTTTCAATTATCTGTCCGGGTAGGGTGTCCTCTGTTGCAGCAGATAATTAAAGTTTCACTGCATGCCTTTTTGGATTTATTCTATGGAAACCATTTGCAAACTGCTGACTCAATGCCCCAAATCAGATCTTTGTGAACAAAATGCTGACAAGATTAGCTCCTATTCTCATCTTGTACTAACAGAAGCCACAAACACAGGCTAAGTACAGAATGGGAAAAAAAACCACAATATTGCAAATGCTGGAAATCCGAAATAAAAACAAAGTGTTGGAACAATTCAGCAGGTCAGACAGCAACTGATAGTGAGTTTAGAAAAGCAAAAATGTATTTTCTTAAGGCATATTTAGAGGATCTGAAAAGAACACAAAGTTAGCAGGTTGGTACAGTAATGAAATGAAATGAAATGAAATGAAAATCGCTTATTGTCACGAGTAGGCTTCAATGAAGTTACTGTGAAAAGCCCCTAGTCGCCACATTCCGGCGCCTATTCGGGGAGGCTGTTACGGGAATCGAACCGTGCTGCTGGCCTGCTAGCAATGCATGCTGAATTTGCTGGTGATACAAAGATAGGCAGGTGTCATAACCCCCCTCGAGGACCACGTGGAAATCATAATTGACCTTCCCATGGGACTCGTGGAGTATGAGAGGGCCACGTATCTGGGGCTCGTTATGTACTAATATCAGCTACTTCTCCCAGCAAGGACTGTACTGGGGGTGATATGCTGCTTTGAGCAGAACTGTGTAAATAGTTTAATAAATTAATGTTCATTTACCACCGGCGTCCTCAAGTTGCTAAACTGACGACGAGGATGAAAGGAAACTCTGGTGTCGCTCGTAGAACCGCCTGACTATCTGAAGTTTCGGGACGCAACATCGTAACCATTTAAAGATGCTATTATTTGGAAAGTTGGAAGCCTTTGACACAGGCCTGGAATATTGGAACTAGCATGCAGAGCACGAGGTACTTTTCCAGACAAACAGGATTTTGGGGGAAGACGATCAGGCAGTCCTCCTCCTAACCGCTTGCGGGGCCCAAAGGATCTGACCTATCCAGCAGCGCTGGACTCCAAATATTTTGATGAACTAGTCGCATTGGTTTCAGAACACCATGACCCCAAGCCTTCCACAATTATGCAGCGGTATCATTTTAATAGAGCAGTGCGGTATCTGGGCAAATCAGTTACTGACTTCTTGACCCGCTGAACATGTCTGGCTGAACACAAGAGTTCAGCCGCCCCGCTCTGAGATGCTGAGGGACCGGCTCATATGCGGCATCAATAACACAGCCACAGAGAGGAAGCTATTGGCGGAACCCACCCCAGATTTCAAACAGGCCATTGAACGTTCACTATCCCGAGAGTACACAGAGGAGTCCATGAATTATGGGGTTGACTCTCCCCCTTTCTTCTGGACCCCCTCGGCATCACAGGTTGGTGTTGGTCTGGCTGGGCTTCCTCCAAAAGGGCAGCCTCAAAGGCAGTTCCGCAAAGTTGAGATCTCAGATGCTAGCGGTGACCGGTGGGATACCTCCCGAGGATGATGGGGACAGACGGTGCATTGCCAATTGTGTGGGGGACGAATTCGTGACATCAGGGCCGCCAGATTCGATGCAGAGCACAACGTCCACAGCAACCACTCAGATAGCTGTGGACCAGGGTTTAGCACGTGGGCACCCTGGATGAGGAGGACTGTTTAATGCAACTGAACTGTGTCATGGCTCCAAAAGTAGCACCCATCTAGGTCATGCTACTGGTTAATAGTCCATACAAATGGACACTGGTGCTGCCATCTCCATTGTGGACCTCTGCACATTTCTGTGGCTTCGGCAGGGATCATGCCACTGATACTTTGTGATACTAAAGCGAGATTGGCAACCTACACCGGGGAGTCTTTCAAGATCATGGGGACCACTGTGACTCCTGTAACCCATGGGTAGCATTTGGTTCGCATTCCTTGGCTGTGGTGCAGGGACTGGGATCAAATTTATTGGGGCGAGGCTGGTTAAGAATCCTCCGGTTCGACTGCAAACAGGTCTTTCAAAATCTCGACTACATGCTGAGTAAATACTCTTGAGGTGTTCCAGGAGGGCCTAGGTAGGATAACGGACACCAAGCCCAGGTTCAACTCTGATATTTTAGGGCAAGGCTTGTTCCTTATGCTTTTCTAGGAACTTTGATGCCTGCAGGATTTGGGGAGGCATATGCCCAATTCAGTGTGTGGAATGGGCTGGACCTATGTTGCCGGTAATGAAGTCCAACAACCTGTCCGTCTCTGCAACGATTTTAAACTCACCGTGAATAGGTCCTCGCGACTGTACCGGTACCTTATGTCCCTGGGTAGCGGATTATAATAATCTTTATTGTCACGAGTAGGCTTATATTAACACTGCAATTAAGTTACTGTTAAAATCCCCTAGTCACCACATTCCGGCGTCTGTTCGGGTACACTGAGGAAGAATTTAGAATGTCCAAATTACCTAACAGCACGTCTTTCGAGACTTGTGGGATGAAACCAGAGCACCCGAGGAAACCCACGCAGACAGAGGGAGAACGGGCAGACTCCACACAGACAGTGACCCAAACCGCGAATCAAACCTGGGACCCTGACGCTTTGAATAGTCATAACCACTGTGCCACCATGGCGCCCTAATAGGTCAGATTGGCTGGAGGATGCTCCTTCACGAAGCGGGACATGAGCTATGCTTACCTGCATGTGGAGCTAGACCCAGAGTCCAGAAAGTTTGCCACCATCAATACCCATTGGAGGTTGTTTGAGTACAGCCACCCCATTTGGGGTTTCATCCACTCCGACGATTTCTCAGTGGGTGATGGAGAACATCTTGCAAAGCTGGCAGTCTATTTGGACGACGTGCTCATCACGGGATCCACAGAGAAGGAACATATGGACAAACTACAGGAAATATTCCGGCTGTTTTCCCTTGTAGGAGCAAATGTGTGTTCTGCGCGAGAGCGGTGACCTATCTCGGTTACAGAGTGGACGTACATTTAGTGGAAGATAAGGTTTGCGATATAAAAGGAGCCCCGACTCCGAAGAGCACCACTGAGCTCCGGTTATTTTTAGGTCAAGTCAACTACTATGGGAAGTTCATTGCCAACTTGGTCACTCTGTTAGCTCTGCTCCACGTGCTATTCAGGAAGGACCAGGAACGGTACTGGGGCCCTTTGCAGGAGAAAGCATTTGCTGCTATTAAGAAGCTTCTGTCTTCTACACAGCTTCTTGCACGTTATGATCTGCCTAGGCCCCTAACCTCGACATGTGATATCCCCCCCCCCCCCACTGCATCTAGGCAGTGCTGGCCCATGGCTGGGATGACGGCATAGTACGCCCATTGTGTTCGCTTCAAGAACTCTGGCAGACACAGAGTGACGCTATGCTCAAATAGAGAAAGACAGTTTGGCGGTGATCTTTGGGATAGAAATGTTCCACCAGTACGCTTATTGGCAACATGTCGTCATTGTAACCGACCACAAGCCGCTGCTCATCCTCTTCAGGGAGATAATGGAATTCCACCAATCGCATCAGCTAGGATCCTGCATTGGGCGCTCCTGCTGACCGAGTACGAGTATCCATTCTAGCACCTCCCGGGCAAGCAAATTGCTCAAGCAGACGACCTCAGCTGTTGTGTGAGCACCCTGTCCCCACCTGCGGCTGATGAGGTAATTGCAATGCTCAGTTTCATTGACACCAGGCTGGTGATGGCTGCGCAGGAGAGCATGTGGACACAGCGAGACTTGGGATTGGCGAAGCTTTGCTTCATTCTGTTGAGCGGCAGGAAAAAGGAGGCCTTCCAGTAACCCTACAGCCTTTCGCCCGTAAGTTGGGCGAGCTCGGTGTAGAAGATGGCGTCCTATTACGGGGAACCTGCATGGTTATCACCCCCACAGAGTCAGGATACCCTTGTACAGGACCTTCAGTGGCCACCTGGGAGCATTTAAATCTAAATGTTGACCCGCAGTTATGTCTGGTGGCCAGATATCGATAGGGACATGGAAAGGGTCGTGCGAAGCTGTTCAGTGTGCCAGGAGCATCTGAAACTACCACTGACAGCCTCCCTTCATCCTTGGGAATGGCGGAGATGTCCATGGGTACACCTACATGCGGATTTTGTAGAACCATTTATGGGCTCCATGTCTCTCATGGATGTTCACTCGAAGTGGATTGAGGTGTGCAAGATGACCTCCACAATAGTCCAGGGCCACAATAGAGAAGCTCTGGAGCATTTTTAGCACCGATGGAATCCCGGAAGTCCTGGTGACGGATAATGGGACACCGCTCACTAGCAAAGAATTTGCAGTATTTATGAAAAGGAACAGCATTTGGTATATTCGAACTGCTCCACATCACCCCTCCTCCAATGGTCTAGCAGAAAGGGCGGTCCGTCCATGTGGAGTTTGCACATTCTCCCCGTGTTTGCGTGGGTTTCACCCCCACAACCCAAAAAATGTGCACAGCTTAATTGGCCATGCAAAATTGCCCCTCAATTGGTAAAAATGAATTGGATAATCTAAATTTTAAAAAAAGGGGGAAAAAAAGGACTTTCCAGACCTTCAAGAGAGGCAGAAAGAAGCAATCCATGGGATCAATGGACACGGACACCTCACGTGACAACAGGAATTGTCCTGGCGGAGCTATTGATGGGTTGCAGACTCCAAACCTGGCTGAGTCTGACGTTCCCAAGTCTCAACAGAACGGTAAAGATACAACAGGAAAAACATAACCATCACCATGACTTGAGGAAGCCTGGGCACACATCACTCCGGGGATGTGGTCTACGCTCGCTATTTTGGTGATGAAGCGTTGTGGCTCCCAGAAGTAGCACTGGAACAAATGGACCCAGTCTCTTTTAAGGTCAGGATTCAAGGGAAGGTCCACTGCAAACACTTGGACCACCTGATGAAGCGGGAACCCGCAAAACTCGATAACCCAACTGGCTGAATTGGTGTCTTCACTGCGTCAGGAACCGCCGCTCTGCCTGGGGACCCAGCTGTCCGGATCACAACGCCCGATCCAGCAGGAGGATGATGACTCCGAATCCGACATGGACATAGAGGAAACCATTCCGGCAAACGACAGCGTAGTGTGGACTCAGCGGTAACACTTCGATGTTCGGCCAGGAAATGATGATCGACAAATCGATACACTCCACCTGACCCAGACAGAGCTGCAACAGGCAGAAACCCTGCCATGGGCAAAGTGGCGCAGTAGTTCCCACCATTGGTGACTGAAGGGGAACTTTCGGACTTGGGGGGGGGGGGGGGGGGGGGGGGGGGGGGGGAGAGGTGTGCCATAACCTGCACGAGGAAACCATCATTGATCTCCCTGTGGGACGTATGGAGTATGAGCTCTCCCAGATAGGGAGCGGAGGCACCGGCCTGGGGCTCATTATGTACAAATGTAAAACCTGGTCCAAAGCAGAGCTCAGTGCGGTTAGTTCTCCCAGCAAGGAGTGTACTGGGGGCGATATGCTGCTTGGAGCAGAACTCTGTAAATAGTTTATTACTACCAGCGTCCTCAAGTTACCAAAGTAGGAACGTTAGTTGCGAAGAGAACATGAGGAGTCTGCAAAGGTACATGGAAAGGTTTAGGGTGTGGGTAAAAATTTGGCAGATGGAGCTTAATGTGAGAAAATATGAATGTGCCCACTTTGGCAAGAAGAATGGAAAAGCAGCATAGTATTTAAATGGCGAGAGATTGCAGAATTCTGAGATACAGAGGGATCTAGGTGTCTGGGTACATGAATCACAAAACGTTAGGATGCAGGTTCAGCAAGCGATTAGGAAAACAAATGGAATGTTGACATTTATTACTAGGGGAATAAATATAAAGATAGGGATGTTTTGTTACAGTTATACAGGGTCTTGGGGCAGACGACATCTGGAATACTGTATACAGTTTTGACCTCCTTACATATGAAAGGATACAAATGCATTACAAGCAGTTCAGAGAAATCTCACTTAACAGATATCTGGGGTTATGAGGAAAGATTGGTCAGGCTGGGCCTGTACCCATTGGAGTTTAGAAGACTGAGAAGTGATCATATTGAAGCATACAAGATCCTGAGGGGATTTGACATGGTAAATGCTTAAAGGATGTTTTCTCTTTTGGGAGACACTATGACTAGGGGAAATAAGGTCTCTCAATTAAGCTGGAGTGGAGAAGAATTATTTTTTATCTCAAGAGGGGTGTGAATATTTGGAACTCTGCTCCCCAGAGTGGTGGAAGCAGGGATAGATCCTGACTAACAAAGGAGTCAAAGGTTATTGGGGATAGGCAGAATGTGGAGTTAGGGGTGGCATGGTGGCGCAGTGGTTAATGCTGCTGCCTCATGGCACCGAGAACCCAGGTTCGATCCCGAGTAACTGTCCATGTGGAGTTTGCACATTCCTTGTATCTGCGTGGGTCTCTCACCCCCACAACCCAAATAGATGTGCAGGGTAGGTGGATTGGTCATACTAAATTGCCTCTTAATTGGAAAAAAAAAGAATTGGGTACTCTAAATTTATTTTAAAAAAGAATGTGGAGTTGAGGCCTCAATCCAATTGGCCACTATCTTACTGAATGGTGGGGCAAGTTCAAGGGGTCAAATGGTCTACTCCTGCTCCTAATTCGTACGCTCATAAATGGCACATTGCCTTTATTGCAAGGGGATTGGATTGAAGGAATAAGGAAGCCTTGCTTCAATTACACGGGTCTTTGAAGAGATCACACCTGGAGTACTGTGTGAATTTTGGGTCTTCATAGTTAAAGAAGGATATCGTGTAGTGAAGGTTCACGAGGTTGGTTCCATAGAATCCCTACAGTGCAGAAGGAGACCATTCAACCCCACTCCCCCACCCTATCCCCTTAGCCCCACCTAACCTGTACATCTTTGGACACTAAGGGGCAATTTAGCATGGCCAATCCACCTCACTCGCACATCTTTGGATTGTGGGAGGAAACCGGAGCACCCAGAGGAATCCCATGCAGACGGTGAGAACCTGCAAACAGAGGGTTGTTCTCTCAAGAGAGGCTGAGTAAATTGGCCTATATTCTATGGAGTCAAGAAGAATGAGAGGCCATTACATTTGAAATATACAAGATTCTGAAGGGTCTTGACAGGGCTGACGCTGAGGGGAATCTAGAATATGGGGGGAAAGTTTCAGAATAAGATCATCAACATTTGAGGCTGATTTGAGAAGAAATTTCCTCACTGAACAAATTTCTAATCTTTGGAATCCTTTACCTCAAAGGATTAAGTCTATTTGAGGCTGAGAGAAGACAAAGTTTTGGTCTCAGGAAATTCAAGGGAATTGAGGAGCACATAGGAAAGTAAGCACAAGTTCGGCCGTAGTCATACTAAATTGCTGAGGAGGCTCGAGGGGCCGTGTAGTCTACTCTTGTCAATTTTGCAAGTTAAGTTCTTCCCCTTCATAGGGTGGGGATTCAAAGATGAGACATAGTATGCAAAATAAAATGCTTAGGTCAAAGCAGATGTCAAAAATGAGAATTTCTAATCTAAAATCCCTGCAGTATTCGTTGATATCAGCTGGACTTGTATGCTAGATGCAGGTACAATGGGGTTACTTAAATTGTCACACAGCGAGGAGGACAGATGGTACTGGAACGAGCTAACAGAACTGTTTACCAAATGAACAGGCGTACCTGCACCCTCAACACATTAGTGCACGTGGACACAGTTGTGGTGTATAAAGTAAATTTCGACATTGAAGAAAGTTGTAAATATAGAACAATCGGTGCAGGATGATGTAATGCTCTTATTCCCCTTTCACTCAGCACAAAGACAAACTGAAGTGTTCATCCAGGAGATCCAAAGCCTACAAAATCTCTCTGAACATCTACAAAATAATAAATTCAGAGGATGCTGCAGGCCCCAATGCGACTATATACAGTGAACTGCACTAATCATAGGCATTTGGCAATGACATTTTATCCAAATAGGTAACATTTTTCAACGTTGTATAATTTGTTCAGATCTATTACAGTGTTATGTCTACAAATAGTATAGATAAATAATCATTTCACCAGAAGGACCCAAGTGATTCAAATAAAATATTTTTCCTCTCTGCTAATAAAGGGGAGGGCAGCACGGTGGCCTAGTGGTTAGCACAACCGCCTCACGGCGCTGAGGTCCCAGGTTCGATCCCGGCTCTGGGTCACTGTCCGTGTGGAGTTTGCACGTTCTCCCCGTGTCTGCGTGGGTTTCGCCCCCACAACCCAAAAATGTGCAGAGTAGGTGGATTGGCCACGCTAAATTGCCCCTTAATTGGAAAAAATAATTGGGTAATCTAAATTTATAAAAAAAAAAAAATAAATAAAGGGGCCAGATCAGAGGCTATGGGGTGGGTGGGGGTGGGGGGTTGTGTGCACCAGGGGATTGGGGGGGGGGGGGGGGGGGGGAGGATGGACGAGCTGCAAAGATTACAGCAACTGGGATCTGGCATGGTTGTAGCAGCAATTCTGCCAGAAAATAGTCATCCCATTGGACAATTACTGTGCATATACCAAACTGCTCCTTGTTCTGCCAGAAAATAAATACTGGAGATCTTTCCAATTTGTTTGTAAATTGATGAGTGGCTCTTTGCCGACAAATTCCGCAAGCTCAGACGAAACCAGTTCCTGTACACAACCAGTGACACCGGTCATTTCTCCACACAACAGTCAACTTGCAACATCTCAAGAGATGGCTAATAAATACAAATTAGGCTGAAAGCCCACACCCACTAGGAAGGAATCCAAATTGATGCGACATAAGGTCCTTACAGTCAACAGATAGATGGCTTTCATCCATCATTCTAAGCTGGTTTTACCGCAGGTCCCCGAGGTGAAATACTACATAATTCAGTCTCCGAATAAATTTAAAAAAATAATTAACATAATTTGCATGTTCAAGTCAAAAATGCAATAATTTCTACAATAGAAGACCAAATGCAGACTGAATGAGCACTTTTCAAAAATACTACATTCAGTTGCAAGCATGACCATATCTGTACGTCTTCTGGTCACCAGTCATTTTAATTCTCCACCTTGCTCCAACTGGCCTTGACCTCTATTGCAAAGAATCTCAATGTAATCTCAGGGAACAACATCTCACTTTTCGATTATGGAGCAAACAGGCTTCCGTGATCAATATTGCTAACAATTTCAGATCATAACCTTTGCCCCTTTTTTCCGACAATAAAAAACAAAGAACAATATAACACAGGAATAGTCCCTTCAGTCCTCCAAGCCTGCACCGATCATGATGCCTGTCTAAACTAAAACCTTCTGCACTTCCGGTGTCCGTATCCCCCTATTCATGTATGTGTCAAGATGCCTTTTAAACATCACTATTATATCTGCTTCCACTACCTCTCCGGCAGCACGTTCCAGGCACTCATCACCCCATGAAAATAAGCTTGCCTCGCACATCGCCTCTAAACTTTGCGTTTTGCACCTTAAACCTATGTCCCCTAGTAATTGACTTTTCCACCCTGGGAAAAAGCGTCTGACTATCCGCTCTGTCCGTGCCACTCATAACTTTGTAAACCTCTATCAGGTCTCCCCTCAACCGTTGTCATTTTAGTGAAAACAGAGTTTATCCAACTTCCTCTCGTAGCTAATACCCTCCAGACCCGGCAACATCCTGGTAAACCTCTTCTTTACCCTCTCCAAAGCATCCACATCTGGTAGTGTGGCGACCAGAATCTTACTCAATATTCCAAATCTGGCCTAACCAAGGTTCTGTACAGTTGCATCGTGACTTGCCAATTTTTATACTCAATGCACCTATCGATGAAAGCATACATGCTGTGTGCCTTCTTGACAGCCTTATCCACCTGAGTTGTAATTTTCAGTGATCTGCGGACCGGCACGTCCAGATCTCCCTGCCTGTCAATGGTCCTAAGGGTTCTGCAATTTACTGTGTAATTTTTACCTGCATTAGACCTTCCAAAATGCATGTCCGGATTAAACTCCATCTGCCATTTTCGGCCCAAGTCTCTAACTGATCTATATCCTGCTGTATATTATCCGCAAGTGCACCAACCTTTGTGTCGTCCACAAATTTACTAATCCGACCCGCTACATTTTCCTCCAAATCATTTGTATATACTACGAACAGCATAGGTCTCAGCACTGATCCTTGCAGAACACCACTAGCCATAGCCCTCCATTCAGAAAAGCACCCTTCAACCGCTACCCAGTTATGTCCCCATCTTGCCGGCTGAACTCTGATCCCGCGTGACTTCACCTTTTGTACTGGTCTGCCATGAGGGACCTTGTCAAAGTCCATGCAGATGTTGATATAATAGTATATATATTGATATATGGGTGGCACGGTAGCACTGTTGCTTCACAGCGCCAGGGTCCCAGGTTTGATTCTCAGCTTGGGTCACTGTCTGTGCAGAGTCTGCTCGTTCTCCCAATGTCTGCATGGGTTTCCTCCGGGTGCTCCAGTTTCCTCCCACAAGGCCCGAAAGACGTGCTGTTCGGTCATTTGGACATTCTGAATTCTCCCTCTGTGTAACCGAACAGGCGCCAGAATGTGGCAACTAGGGGCTTTTCACAGCAACTTCATTGCAGTGTTAATGTAATGTCTACTTGTGACAATAAAGATTATTATTATATTATATAATAGCTGTTGGTGACTCTGGTATTCCCATTTACACCTCCTCTAGACACATCATTTATTTCTTTACTCATCCCACTATCACTTCCTTTGCTTTGCACTGTCACTTCTTTTTGTCCTTTCATCTCTTGCCTTCCGTTCTATCACAGACTTTCTCTTTCATCCTTGCTCCCTCTTCCCCCACCTCTTTCCCTGGTTTTCTAACAGGTTTTTAAACAAGTACATCTCTAAATCTCTTCCGGTTTTGACAAAAGTCAGACACCTGAAACGTCAGTTCTGTACCTCTCTCCACAGATACTGCCTGACCTGACTATTTCTGATGCTTTGCTTTAATGCCTAATTTTCAGAATCCACTGTAGTTTGGTTTTGATATACCTTGTGACTTTTTAAAATGCCTTGTGACATTTTAAAGAAAAACATTACAAAAATCTATGCTGTTATCGTGGATTAACAGTCACATGGAAGTCATCAGAATACACTAAAAAGAGCAGTCTGTAATTAGTGCTTTCAATGTGATAATTATCAATGATGCACAACTTCCTGCAACATGCGTGCTTCTTCCCAAAATTCAAGTCATTAGCACACGCATATTTAGAGAATAATCCAGTGAAAATTATACATGTTCAGTACCCTTTCCTGGTCCCTTAGTAGAAACTACTTGAGACAGTGAAGTGTGAAAGATTCATTTCATTCAATAATTTGGGATTTATGAGCAAATGTTCTCCATTATAAATTACAGTAAATTCATGTAAATGATCTATTCAATGAGCACTTATGCTTAAGGTTCACATTAGTCACCTACCGATCCCTCCACGCCACTTTGCTGATGGACTGAATGGAGGTACAATAACTTGCTCTGTAACACCTTAATCGATCACACTTTCTACAGAACAAAAGGATTTAGGTGAAGCATAACTCCAAAGGCGATAGGAGCCAGATTGCACTGAAAGGATGGTACCAAGGACTTTTAATGCCAACAGATACAGATGCATCTTCGTTTGTTTCCACTATCTGCCCCGTCTGCTTTACAGAGGTGCTTTGGACCTGAAACCATTTTTACTGTAGGCAGTAAAATAGAGAATGCAACAGCTTCACATGTGGAATACTAAACTTTCAGGAGGTTGAAGCGGTGTTAGGAACACTACCTCAAAATTGCCGCAGTCTCCAACATTTCCGCCATGAAGGTTGAAACGCCTTTGAGCTGGCTGTCACCGGCGCCAACTCGAGCAAGAATGCAGTCCACAATACTGATTTCTGCAGAGTCGCAGGGTACAAAACAACCAATCTGGGCCATCAGGACCACCACGCCAGTCTGCCGGATATACGTTGATTTACCACCCATGTTTGGACCTGTTAAATGTAGAGAGAGACGAGGTAGAAAGTACATTAGTACCATGAAAAAAGGCGTTTACAGCATCATCCCAGTTAATCAAATTTGACTGCAATCTGCACCGCTCAGAATTCTATGAAGGAGGAAACCTGTTGCTGCAATTGTTTACATGGTTTCTCAATATCAATTACAATGATGTGGGGCGCCCTCCTCCTTCCCCATCCATAGAGGAACAAAGAGAAAGTCTAGAACAGTCAGTAAAGATTTTATTTATGGAAATGGTTTTCAGACTTTGTTTAGTGAGCTGGACTCTCACTGGAGATTCACGTTCGATGTACACCACCTTTCTTTCGAAGGAACATTTTCAGATAGAGCATTTTTTCTTTTCAAAGCTCACTGCTGGTGGTTGTTACAGCATCTCTGTTCCAAAGCGGTGTTTGTATACAGATAACAGCAATGTTTTGAGCTGTTTATCTGGAATCTTTGGTAGCTATAGAACCACTAAAACGCCCTGTAACAACAGTCTTTCTCCAATCTTACATTTCCAGTGCAAGTTGAATAGCTGTTATAATGCATTGGAAAGGATTGCCAGCATCTTTCAGACAAGAAGTTATTTGAGACAAAATGCAGAAAAATGCTGCATAAACTCAGCAGATCTGGCAGCATCTGTGGAGAGAGAAACAGAGTTAATATTCAAGTCAATATGACTCTTCTACATTCAGAATGGAGAAGAATCATGTAGACTTGAAATATTAACTCTGTTTCTCTCTCCTTGGATGCTGCCAGACTTGCTGAGTTTATCCAACATTTTCCCGTTTTATTTCAGATTTCCAGCATCTGTAGTATTTTGCTTAATTACATAGTTTCAGCCAATCAGCAGAGCCATTCAGGGTAGTTCCCGGTCTCTCCACAAGTCAGGAGTTGGTACCAATCCAAAAATGGAAATCCACATCATGCACATAAAGAAAGACTTTAATTTAAATGATGCTTTTTATAACCATTGTATATATCAAAAGGCTTTACAGCCAATGAAGTATTTTTTTCAAATGTAGTCATAGTTATAATGCAAGAAACGCAAGCAAACTCCTACAAACAGCCATTTTGTATTTCTTCTGACGTTGACCATGGGATAGGTAGATGGGCCTCAGTTAATGTCTCATCTGAAAGACAGCACACCTCTGGAATGCAGCACTCCCTCAGTACTGCACCATCAATCCCTCAGTACTGCACCATCAATCCCTCAGTACTGCACCATCAATCCCTCAGTACTGCACCATCAATCCCTCAGTACTGCACCATCAATCCCTCAGTACTGCACCATCAATCCCTCAGTACTGCACCATCAATCCCTCAATACTGCACCATCAATCCCTCAGTACTGCACCATCAATCCCTCAGTACTGCACCATCAATCCCTCAGTACTGCACCATCAATCCCTCAGTACTGCACCATCAATCCCTCAGTACTGCACCATCAATCCCTCAGTACTGCACCATCAATCCCTCAGTACTGCACCATCAATCCCTCAGTACTGCACCATCAATCCCTCAGTACTGCACCATCAATCCCTCAGTACTGCACCATCAATCCCTCAGTACTGCACCATCAATCCCTCAGTACTGCACCATCAATCCCTCAGTACTGCACCATCAATCCCTCAGTACTGCACCAGCAATCCCTCAGTACTGCACCAGCAATCCCTCAGTACTGCACCAGCAATCCCTCAGTACTGCACCATCAATCCCTCAGTACTGCACCATCAATCCCTCAGTACTGCACCATCAATCCCTCAGTACTGCACCATCAATCCCTCAGTACTGCACCATCAATCCCTCAGTACTGCACCATCAATCCCTCAGTACTGTACCATCAATCCCTCAGTACTGCACCATCAATCCCTCAGTACTGCACCATCAATCCCTCAGTATTGCACCATCAATCCCTCAGTATTGCACCATCAATCCCTCAGTACTGCACCATCAATCCCTCAGTACTGCACCATCAATCCCTCAGTACTGCACCATCAATCCCTCAGTACTGCACCATCAATCCCTCAGTACTGCACCATCAATCCCTCAGTACTGCACCATCAATCCCTCAGTACTGCACCATCAATCCCTCAGTACTGCACCATCAATCCCTCAGTACTGCACCATCAATCCCTCAGTACTGCACCAGCAATCCCTCAGTACTGCACCAGCAATCTTTCAGTGCAGCCTTGATCTTTGTCCTCACACCTTGGAATGGGATCAGAACCTGGGATCTTGCCAATCAAGAGACAAAAGTGCTACCACTGAACCACAGCTGGCACATATTAACAAGAAGCAGGGGAGGTAGGAGTTTGCAATCTCGAGGAGAATATATACCATCAAGAATGGTGGAAAACAAAATTCAGTGATATTGTTTCATGGAGTGCTCGGGGTCAGCATGTGATAATTAAATGATCCTTGATTCAAACCAGGCACATGGATGTTTATAAATGCAAATTACGAAATCGCGCAGGTTAAGGATAGCAGAGGCAGACTGTTAACAGCCAATGGAGGTCAATCGAGCATTTGAGACCTTCTACCGGGGACTGTACACCTGGGAGCCCCCCAACGGGGGCGTGGGAATGAAACAGTTCCGAGACAGACTAGAACTATCAGTCGGGGGGGGGGGTGAGAGCTGGAAGCACCAATAGATCTGGGAGAAATCATGGAGAGCATCAGCTCCATGCAGGCGGGGAGGCACCGGGACCCAACGGGTTCCCAGTGGATTACTACAAAAAATTTGCACCAGTCCTGGTCCCACATCTAAGGGAAATGTTTGTGGACTCACTGGCAGGAGCGCCCTGCCCCCCAGGCTAGCGCAGGCCACAATCTCACTGATACCCAAAAAAGATAAAGACCTGACGGAATGTGGATCATACAGACCCATTTCACTGCTGAACATGGATACGAAAATACTCGCAAGGATCCTGGCCAAAAGGCTGGGGAGCTGCGTACCAGAGGTGGTCGCAGAGGACCAAACGGGTTTTGTCAAAGATAGGCAGCTCACTGCGAACATCAGGTGGCTGCTGAATACCGGCCCAGAACAGATTCCGTTACCTGGGGATCCAAATAGCCAGAGACTGGACACAGATCCACAAGTGGAACCTGACCAGCCTGGTGGAGGAAGTAAGAAAAGATCTTCGACGGTGGGACACAGTCCCACTTTCCCTGCCGGGGGGAGTGCAGACGATCAAGATGACCGTACTTTCCTTGGTGGCTCGGAGGAGGATCCTGATTCAGTGTCCTTGGTGGCTCGGAGGAGGATCCTGATTCAGTGGAGGGACGAAAGGCCTCCGAGTGTTAACACCTGGTTAAACGACATGGCAAACTTCATCCAATTGGAAAGGATCAAATTCGCCCTGAGAGGGTCGGTGCAGGGGTTTTTCAGGCGATGGCAACCCTTCCTAGACCTCTTGGATCAGAGATAGAAACTGAGGCCGTGACAGCAGCAACCCGGGAGGGGAGGGGAGGGCGGGAGGGAGGGGGGAGGAGGGGGGGGGGGGGGAGGGGGGACAAAGACGAAGGAAGTACGGTAGCGGTGGTGGCACGGGCAAGGCCTGCCCGAGGACGCTGCTAGAAATGATAAGTTGGTCTGACTGTCGGTTCGCCGGCGGGGGGGGGGGGGGGGGGGGGGGGGGGGGGGTGGGGGGGCTTTTTTTTTTTTTTTTCTTTTTTTTTTGTTAAGTAGGGGGGTTTGACTTTGTTTTGTTATAATTTAAATGTAAATGTAGGGGGGGTTAAAATGTTTGTATTTTGAAAAATTTCTTCAATAAAAATTATTTTAAAAAAAAGATGACCGTACTTCCAAGGTTCTGCTTCCTGTTTAGATCCATTCCGCTCTTCAACCCAAAGGGCGCGATTCTCCGCTCCCCACGCCGGGAGGGCCGGGCGACTCATGACACACCGCTCTGGCACCCTCCGCGATTCTCCCACTCTCTCCTCCCCCCCCCCCCCCCCCCCCCCGGGCTCGGAGAATTGCTGCTCGCCGTTTTTCACGGCGACCGGCGATTCTCCGGCCCGGATGGGCCGAGCGGCCTGACGTTCCCGACCTGTTCACGGCGGCGGCAACCACACATGGTCGCTGCCGGCGTGAACATGGAGACAAAGGCTCGTTTGTGGCTTGTGGGGGGCAGAGAGGGGAGTCAGCACCACGGCCGTGCTCGGGAGGGGACTGGCCCGCGATCGGTGCCCACCGATCGTCGGGCCGGCGTCTCCAAGGGATGCACTCTTTCCCCTCTGCCACCCTGCAAGATCAAGCCGCCACGTCTTGCGGGGCAGCGGAGGGGAGGACTGCAACCGCGCATGCCCGGGTTGGAGCCGGCCAACCTGCGCATGCGCGGCTGACATCAATAGGCGCGCCGGCCGCGTCATTCTCAGCACGCCGCTCCTAGCCCCCTGGGGGGGTGAATAGGGTGCGAGGAGCGGCCTCCTACGCCGTCGTGAAACTCGGCTGAGTTCACGACGGCCTTCCCGATGCCACGCGGGAGCGGAGACTCGTGCCCAAGGTCTTTTCCAACACGTAGAAAGTCTGATCATGCGGTTTGTGTGGGGGGGTTAAGAACCCGAGAATTCCCAAACCGACACTGCAAAGAGGAAAAGCCAAAGAGGGTGTGGCTTTACCGAACCTACAATACTACCACTGGGCAGCAACGGCAGAAAAAGTGAGGGGATGGGTACAAGAACCCGACACAGATTGGGTACAAATGGAGGAGGCATCCTGCTGAACGTGGATGCGAAAATACTCACAAAGCTCCTGGCCAAAAGGCTGCGGGGCTGCGTACCAGAGGTGGTCGCAGAGGACCAAATGGGCTTTATCAAGGATAGGCAGCTCACAACGAACATCAGGCGGCTGCTGAATGACGGCCCAGAACAGATTCCGTTACCTGGGGATTCAAATAGCCAGAGTGTGGACACAGATTCACAAGTGGAACATGACCAGCCTGGCTACAGCAGCACTCCCACCCTCCTCAGCAAGATACACAACGAGCCCAGTGGCAGCGGCCACGCCGAGAACGTTGAGACAGAACTTTGGGATAACTAAAATGTCCCCCATGTGCGGCAATCACAGATTTCCCCCAGCCATGCTAGATACCATCTTCAAAAGATGGAGGCGGGACGGGGGCACACTGACAGTCGGGGACTTCTACATAGGGCACAGACTGGCGACACTGGACGAACTGAGGAGGAAGTGGAAACTAGCAAAAGGACAGGAATTGAGACACCTCCAAATAAAACACTTCCTCCGCAAAGAGACAGGAGGGTACCCCGGGGCCCCAGAAAACACATGACTAGAGGACCTGATAGGCATAAGCAGCGAGAGGGGGGGGGGGGGGGGGGGGGGGGGGGCTATGTGGGAAAATGTACGGATAGCTACTGGACAGAGCTTGAACACCACTGGACAGGAGCAGACAAAAATGGGAGGACGAACTGGGGACAGAGGTAGGGTCGGGACTCTGCAGCGCAGCACTGAGCTGGGCGCATTTCATTTCCTCCTGCGCAAGGTTGAGCCTAATGCAGCTCAAAGTGGTGCACAGAGCACACCTGACCAGAACCCGAATGAGCAGGTTCTTCCCGGAGGTGGAGGGTAAATGTGAGCGGTGCCAGAGGGGCCCTGCCAACCACACCCACATGTTTTGGGCTTGTCCCAAGCTTTCTGGGTTCTGGACAGCCTTCTCCGAGGCAATGTCCAAGGTTGTGGGGGTGAGGGTGAAGCCATGCCCGATAGTGGCAATCTACGGGGTATCGGAGCAGCCAGAGTTAAACATGGGGAAGGGACCAACGCTCTAGCTTTCGCTTCCCTAATCGGGGGGGGGGGGAGGAAGATGGGGCAACCAGAAGAGAAGAGGAAGGGTTCTGAAACCAACGTGGGGGGTGGGGAAGAGAGAGAGAGAATCATAGACCGATCCAGAGGGCAACAAAATGTACATAGTTAGTTAAAGGAAGGACAAAATAAACCTCTCTGTAAAATAAAGTGAATTAGCGCGGGCAAGAAAATTGTTATGTATATAGACAACTGTTTATAAATGAGAAAGACCAATAAAAAGATGTTAAAAAATATATAAATAAAAGCAAATTACTGCGGTGCTGGAATCGGAAACTAGCTAGTTTTAAAAAAATTAAACATTTAGAGAACCCAATTCATTTTTTCCAATTAAGGGGCAATTTAGTGTGGCCAATCCACCTACCTGTGGCGGTGAAACCCATGCAGATATGGGGAGAATGTGCAAACTCCACACGGACAGTGACCCAGAGCCGGGATCGAACCTGGGACCTCGGCGCCGTGAGGCAACAGTGCTACTCGCTGCGCCACCGCGCTGCCCGGAAACTAGCTAGCTTTGACAAAGAGTCATCCAGACTCAAAACATTAGCTTCCTTCTCTCTCCACAGATGCTGCCAGACCTGCTGAGATTGTCCAGTATTTTCTGTGGATGTTTATAGATGGTCGGTCATTCCTCTTGACTGTGGGTCATCCTTTGGTGCTTTTAGCATCAGATGCTGGCCTAGAGTGTGCTGGATTACTTCCTTTACATTTACATTATAGAAACAGTCATCTTTAACCAGACAGCAGATTTATGGACCAGCATTTTTCCAGATCTCTGTTGCCATCCACTCCTTTCGATCTGTGCTGCTTCATATTTTAATGAGTGCAAATAACAGTGAGTTGAATCCCATGCCTACAGTTAGCAAATGTACTACAAAATAAAAGCAAATTGTTTCCAGCTGAAGGGAACCAGCTATTTCTGATAGGTAAAGGGGTCATTGCTTTAGCCATTTTGATGTAAATACTAAAGCCCACTTTGAAATCCATTTTACAATGGATTTCATCATAAGACTTCAAGCATAACCTTAGATTACAAAAACACACAGCTTGCAGTAACAAAAGCACAGAATTTGAAACATCCCCAGGCTAGCTAGAAACAAATGCAACATTTCTACTGAAAAGTTAAATTGACATTATAAACTATCCATTGTTCCAATGAACAGCCTTGCAGAAGTTCAAATTAGTTTCATTACCTCAATCTGATTAAGGTCAAAATGAGCACCATGACAACATGAATCTATCATTGGTCAGAATATGAATAGTACAGCAGTCAGCAGAAAAACCAGCAGAAACCAGAGCTGATTAAAAGTATCTAAAAAGCTATGTTGCATATTGATGATTGACAACTGACCATCCAACCAAATGCATTTGAGACTCATCCAAGCCAATCAGTGCAGGGGTAGGGATAGATGGACTCAGACTGATAACACTTTTCTTAAACATAGAGGTCCGGGCAGCCATTTTCCATCCAGGATCACTCTATACCTTTTACCTAACTATTCGCTATCCTTATTTTGTATTTTCATATTTCCACTTTAACTCTTGAAGTCTGCGCAAGCTGTTTTTGCTTTGAGCAAGAAACCATTACTGTAGTTTGAAAGTTAAATCTGTTTGTAAACTACTAAGTCGATTATATCTCAAAGTCTTCTGCTGGCAGGGACTTATTGAGAACATTTGATTTGTAACCACAAGATGATCTCAAACTCTCAATTATAATCAATAAACTCAATAAAAGATTTTATTTCGCACCCGAGATGTGTAACTTAAATTTCTACTGAGTTCAAAGTGTATACGAGACTACACTTAAACCGCATGGTAGATTTCAACACCAGCATACTATGTTATCAAAGTGTGAGGAAAAAAACCTAACATCATACAAATGCTCAGCTGGGAAAGGTCCAGCGCCCTCTACTAGAAATCAACAAGGAGTCAAAATCAGAATTTTAACCAGGATCACCATATGCATTACCTCTGGCTATACAAGGCAGTATGAATGGCTCTCGTGCTTATTCCTCTAGGCCAGCGCATTCTGTTCATGCCACAACCCCAGATAACCTCTGTCTCACCCCACATCCCCCTCAAGCTTAGGATTCGCTGCACCAAGGCACGTAGTATTCTGCAGGAATTTCAATCCTTTTTAAATTGGCATTGACCGACAGGTAAATCCCAAAATTACGTAATACCAATTTACCTGAAATGCCGGTTTTACGGACAGGCTTGCGGACTTGCAATAGTAGCGGGATGAATATTGGGAGTCACTCAGGCCACAGTAATTTAGATTCATTTTATATGGATTTTGGCTGTTGGTCTCCTTTCCATAGTGGATTGATTTATATTGGCTATTGATCATCTTCAAACTCAGTCAGCACTGCAGTACTTGTGCCAATCTACTTGAAAGGTCTAATGCAGCTTTAACAGTGACATCTCTCAGCTGGTCAGTCCTGCAGCACAGCCTCCACGTAGGGTCATATTTCATGACACCTTCCCAAGAACACGAGATTAGCTGAAGGGAACCTTCCAAAAGAGACAGGATCAATCCCCTTTGTTGTTGGGGAAATGGCGGTTTTATGGACAGGCTTGCCTGTTTGGTGTGAGTGTTATTTTGGTTTGTTTTATCGGTTGATTCGGCTGAAACGTTCCCTCGCGGAAACACAACGCCAGCTTTAAGGAAAATCTTTTATTATGGAATGAACTCGGCCCGACCCGTTGCATATTTTGTTATGACAACTACCACTGAACAATCCCAAGCAAAAGTTCATCAAAGATTAAGAGACGAGTAGGATAATACTCTTGACTCCATAAAAAACCTCAAATATGGTATATGATAATTAATTTTTCCCCCATCTTATCCTTAATTGAGTAATTTCTCCAGTAAAAGCACCAACACTTACCTGTTATTATTTGGAACATTTGTTTGTCTCTCTCAAAAGTAACATCGTTGGGTATGAAGGCCATGTCATCCTGGACCTCGATGCAAGGATGCCTGGAAGCCTTCAGGATAATCCGACCACTGCCCTTCTCGAGGATCACAGGCCGTACGTATGGCACTGGTGCTCCATTGGCCACATGGGCAAAACTGACTACTGCATCCAGTTGAGCAATCACATCACTTAGAGTCTGTTGAGGTTCCACATATCCTGTAAGTGTAGGAAAAATACCCCAACAGGGTTATCACTAGGTTTCAAAGCAAAGGAATTGCAATTTTCTGGGCTCATATTAATGAGGTGGTGGTGAGGGCGTTTGTGGGGGGCTGGCAATCTCCCTTTACCTCATACCTGGATGTGAATTCAGCCCATATTGAGTAAAGTCTCCTCCCACTGACAGCTGTCAGGATCTTAAGTGAAATTAAGCAGTCTCAATCACACTGTGACAGCACCAACCACCATTCTTACTCAGATAAGCCAGGCTGATATAAGGAAAAGCGACCATTTATCCAGTCGGAGATCTCTAACAAGGTTGCAGTTACAGCAGGTTATTCTAAGGTACAGTAAAGTCGCCATAATCACAGATGACCATCCCCTTTGAGGGGAAGAGCTGACTGGTGGTGATTTAACCTGAGGATCACTGCACCTCAGGTGAGGGGCAAAGTTGAGCAGGTGGTCTTCATGAATAACCTCAGTCGATATGGCAATTGAACCCGAGCTGATGGTCTCACTCTGCATCACCAATTAGCTGTCTAGCCAACTGAGCTAAACTGGCCCAGCATTGCTCCGTAGTTAACCAATGTTGACCTGACTTAGATCACTTTTTTAAAATACTTCTATTCTGGATTTTCCATTTTGTAAAAAAACATATTACCCACAGCAGATGATGCACAAAACCAACATAACAAAACCCCCAGCCAACCGTACCCACCGCATCCACCAATTCCTGGCTCCTAAATTCAGCCTGTTTGATTGCCAAGAATCACTACCACTAAGCTACAAAACAGGAGTAGCAGAGCTGCAAGAAGTCACCACCACATTTATGGGATCCTTTAAACCAGAAACCAAAAGTTATCTCTCACTCTGACAGATCAGGAAACCACTGCATGTAGATGAACAGACTATTTTAACCACGCTTTAATTGCAAATCTTGTTTTAAGAAGTCCAATACTTAACATTAATTCTAGGATTGTTGTCATTTAACCAACACTCCATATGTCATGATAATTGAGAAATTTATGCCCCTCAAACAAATATTCTACAAGTAAAGACTGACGGAAAACAAGTTTGGAACCAGATTAAGATGAGACCAGTTTCTCAATAATGCCATCATTCAATCCCCCTCTATTTTAGGTAAGAATGCTAAACAATAAGCCGTCTCAATTATTTTTTAAAATAAATTTAGAGTACCCACTTCATTTTTTCCAATTAACGGGCAATTTAGCGTGGCCAATCCACCTAGCCTGCACATCTTTTGGGTTGTGGGGGCTAAACCCACACAAACACGGGGAGAATGTGCAAGGTTTCTCTGAAAAGGCTAAACGTTTCCCATTAAAAAAATCAAATATTTATGAGATAAAAATAAAATAAGACATTTTCAAATAAATGAATCTAAATTCAACTGAACCCAGACAACCTGGAAGACTTACTCTCCAGTCTGACTGAAGCCACCCACTTGTTCTGCTGTGCTGAATTTATATCCAAACATGTGCCTCAAGTTGGCGTCACATGTGCATGCCCACTGTTAGCAAACTCACATTAGGTCACAAGGAATTAGATACTAAGTTGTGTGGGCACTTAGAATGTTCATAATTCTGTTTGAAAATGCCCTTTATTATACCCTCGGTGAATAACTCAAATGCTATTTTACTTTGTCAGCATCACAACAGTTGATCTGACAACATTTTACAATTAACTGTAATGAACATTGAATTTTAAGACCCTAACCACCATCAAAATTGAAGATGCCATAAAGCTGGGTATTAACTATTTAATTCTGATGTTCAGACATTAAGGATAGAGGACAATTTTTAACAAATTCCAGAAATAACCTACAATGCTGTAATAAAATGTTATAGCATATCAAAACACTATGGGCTTCTCTGTTTACTTCCTGAGGAAGGAGCAGAGCTCCGAAAGTTAGTGTTTGAAATGAACATGTTGGACTTTAACCTGGTGTTGTCAGACTTCCTACTCTGTTTACAGTGGTCATTTAGAGCATCTTATTTGTGCCGTCAGTTGGAAGATTTATTTATTCGATACAAATATAAAAATCCTTAAGGTCAATTACTAGCTAGAGTCTCAACACCCATTAACTAATTAATATTGGAGATTCTATAGATTAATGTTATAGTTATAAATAGACAACTACTTCTCCCAGTCTCATTGTTGTATTGCATCGTAATTTCTGCAGCTTTGAAAGAATTGCAGGGAATTATATGGTGCAGTGAGTCATCCATCTCTAGGATCAAATCCAGCCTGATCCTAATGACCCTTGGTTTCCATAGAGTCCAAAGATCGATTGAATTCAGCCTTGAAGGTGAAAAACAACGGAGCATCGAATAAACCTCTGGGGCAGATTAACTTTCATAACCCTCTGAGTGAATAAATATATGCTTGTCTCAATCTTCAACGATCAAAGCCTTACCCTCAGACTGGACGCCTTAATTTCCGAGACTTCAGCCTGGGAAACAACCTCTCAGCATGTACCCTCTCAACACTCTTAGTATCCATGCATTTCACAAGATCACATTCCACTCCAGAGAACCTAAGCCCAATCCACTCAACCTCTCATAAAAGTACAATCCTTCCATCACAGAAATCAATCTAGTGAAACTTTGCTGCACCACCTCAAAGACAAATATATCCTTCCTTGGATTAGGACATCAAAGCTGTGCATAATACTCCAGGTGTATTCTCACCAAAGCCCCACACAATTGTAGCAAATCTCTGTATTCCAACCCCCTTGAAACTAAGGTTGCCATGCCATCTTCCTTCCTAATTGCTTGCTATATCTGCATGCTAACTTTGTGTATGATGACATTTAAATCTTGACAAATATTAACATTTAAAAGTTTCTCATCTTTAAAAAATATGTTCTGCTTATGCACTGTTATTACCAAAGTAAATAACTTCAAATTATCCGACAGTACACTAGACACCTTAACCGGATTATATCCCTGTGGCCTCATGCCCACACCACGGCTCATCGTTCTATATAGCTTCGCATCATTATCAGACTTGGATAACATTATACTTAATTTCATCCTCCAAGTCATGGACTGCAAATACAGTAAAATCTCAATGAGTTAAATCCCAGGAGAGCCACCTCCAAATTCATGTTAAGCAGAGTTCCATAATAGTTGAGGAGGCCCCATTCCCACATGAATCCATCTCTATGTAACCTGATATGCCTACAAAGCTGGTCTACGTCAGAAACAAAAGGTTCAAATACCTTCACCCTCCCTCCAATCAACAACACTTCTAACTTTCTCACAGGTTTTCTGGATCAATCCTATTCACAGGTTTTGGATCCGCAGGGGGGGTCTCAATGTCAAATGATGGCCAACCCAGCACTCCATGACTTTGTGCTGATGTTGTCTAACTGCACTATGATTGGTTAGCTCGGTCAGGTGACAAACTTAAAGACACAGACTTCTCAGTGCGGAATTTCAGCCAAACACGGGCACTGTTCAAAGGGATTTGCTACTCTGCCAGTGGGAACGGTTGATTACATTGATATTACTGGAATTTTGTGTTATCCAAGTTTAACTCATCACAATTTCACTCTTGCAGAGACACCGGTACTGATCCTTGAAATGCCCCGTTTATCCCGATTCTCTGCTTTCTATTCGATTCCTCTATCGATGCTAATATGCTCCAACTTTATGACCCTTTCTTTTTATTCGTTCTTGGGTTTTGACGTCATTGGCTGAGCCTGTCCATCCCTAATTGCCTTGAACTGCTAGGCCAGTTCAGTGTGGGGCCGTTAATAGTCAACCGCATCGCCGTGTGGGTCTGGAGTTACACGTAGGCCCGAACGGGTAAGGATGGCCGGTTTCCTGAAAGACATTAGTGAAATAGATGGGTTTTTACGACAATCAACAATGATTTCATGGTCATCACCAGACTTCAATCCAGATTTTTATGGAATTCAAATTTCACGATCTGCCATGGTGGGATTTGAATCTGGTAGCCCAGTGAATTACCCTGGGTCTCTGGATTACTAATCCACTGACAATACCACTGCCTCTCGCAAACTTATCTTGTGTAATGCCAATCACATCTACTGGTTCCCCTTCATCTATTTCAGCAGCCAATCTTCAAAAACCATAAATAAATTTGACAGACATGAATTCCCTTTCTTAAAACCATGTTGACTCTGATCATACTATGAGTTTTTAAGCACATTAAGATTTCATTAACAGCATTTTTTCTGGATCAACGTCAGACTAACTGGCCTGCTTTTTCCTGGTTTCTCTCTCCGTTCTAGTATTGTTACATTGCTTCTCTTCAATCCACAGGACCTTTCTATGATCTAAAATCACAACCAGTCCACTCATGGCTTCTACAGCAATCTCGCTCAGAAAGCTATGATGTAGGCCATTAGGTCCAAGAGAGTTGTAGGCCTTTAATCCCAAGAGTTTCTCCAGTGATAAAATGAGTTGAAGCTGGGGCTGAGGCACATTGCTGAGGATGGAGTAAAGCTTCTAATTTGCACCTGCCGTGTGCAATATCGGATCTAGCAGTGCTAAGTGCTGACAGTATGCGCATGTGTGTGGTGGTGGTGGTGGGGGGGAATTTCGCCAGGACAGTGGAGACACATTTGCATGCTGTGGGTGGGGTAGAGAATCGGGAAATGGCAAAATAAAAATGCATCAGACAGGGTGATTCTCAGCCTAATTGTACCTTTATCGGAGGCAGCCTCAAAGTGGTGTCAGCAACCTGTCCAATCATGATGGGAAGCCAATTAAGGTAGAGCAATTTTTTAATTTTAATAATAACCTTTAATGTCACAAGTAGGCTTACATTAACACTGCAATGAAGTTACTGTGAAAAGCCCATCGTCGCCACACTACGGCGCCTGTTCGGGTACACGGAGGGAGAATTCAGAATGTCCAAATTACCTAACAGCACGTCTTTCGGGACTTGAGGGAGGAAACCGGAGCACCCAGAGGAAACCCACACAGACACGGGGAGAACGTGTAGACTCCCCACAGTGACCCAAGCTGGGAATCAAACCTGACACCCTGGCGATGTGAAGCGACAGTGCTACCCACTATGCTACTGTGCTGACCATCATCAGAGTGTTCCAATTTTCCCCAGACTGCCACAGTGTGCCTAACCTGCTCGCAGGAAGCAAGTGCATAACAGGAGGTTCCAATAGCTTGACATTTACTTGCAATCTGACCTTTAGTTGCCAAAAAGCAGAAATCCTACAGTCATTCATAGACACAACTCTGACATTCTAAAAGTCTCTCATGGGGACTGTGGTGCCATAGTGTGTGTGCTTGGGTTAAAGAAAAGACTTGTGGTGCCTTCGACCTCATTGACATTTCTTTGCATGGATCCTTCTTGTGTCTAAGTCACTGTAGCTGCACCCACATCATAGCCAAAGTGAAGGCTGCTAGCCACCCTCATCATGTTTTGGGTGTTAAATGGCCCTCCTGCTAACGTCAGTTAAAAAAAATATTTTCTTCAACAACGTTTCACCATTTTCACCGTACAGAAGAGAAAAAAAAACAATTCCACCCAAACCCAGGAAACCCCCTCCAATCCCCGCTCCCCCTCACCCCCATAATCAACAGTAACCAACTCCCGAAAGTGGGATGAACATACCCAAACAATTGTAGAACCCATCCTTTGCCCCTCCTCAGCTAGAACTTCACCTTCTCCAGGGTCAAAAACTCCAGCGAGCCCCCCCCCCCCCCCCCCCCCCCCCCGGCCAGGCTGAGGCACAGGGTGGAGAAGCTGACCTCCACCTCAACAAGACCCGACCACAAGTCAGCGAGACGAAGACTAAAACATCTGCCCCTGGCCGGTCCGACACTCCAAATATCACCCTTCTCAACTGACGCATCACTCTCCCTGTGGACAACTGGTCAAATCTCGCCTGCAACTCCTTCCTCTTGGCCAAGAGACCCGGGTCCGGGTCCCCACATACCTCCAATCCACCTCTAGAATCTCCTCTCTCAGATTTTGGTGTTCCTCTCTCTCCTCCTTGTCTACTTGGCTTTAAACAAAATCACCTCCCCCCCCCTCACGACTGCCTTCAGTCTCCCAAATCACCAACTGCAAAACCTCCCCCGTGCAATTAATCCCCACATATTCCTCAATTACCTTGCCAATCATATCACAAAACCTCTGGTCCACTAATAACCCCACGTCCATTTTGCACCCTGGTATCTGGACCATCCCCATCTCCAAAACCACATCCAACCAATGTGGAGCATGGTCCGAAATCACAATTGCTGAGTACTCCAACCTCCTAATCCCAGCCAATAGCGCTTTCCCCACCATGAAAAAGTCTATCCTCGAGTACACCTTGTGTACTGGGGAGCAAAACGAATACTCCCGTTCCCTCGGGTCCACTCCTCCCATTTCCCTGATGAGCCCAGTCAGTGCCCCCCCCCCCCACCCCCACCCACCCGGACTGGGTCAGCGAGCGCAGCTGAGACCTGTCCATCAATGCTTCCTGCACTGTATTCCAATCCCCACCCACTATCAACTCCTGGATATCCAGATCTGGGATGGCACCCAGCACCCTCTTCACAAACCCTGCATCATCCCAGTTGGGGGTCATATATGTTCGCCAATGCCACCAACCTCCCCTCTAGCGGCCCTATCACTATCACGTCCCTGCCCCCCCCCCCAGTCTGCCACCACCTTCTCCATCTGAACCGTCACCCTCTTGCCCACCAATACAGGTACCCCCCTCCCCCCAAGCCCCGCTACTGAACCATGAGTGAGTGGCAAACCTGACTTACCCAACCTTTCCTAAGCCTCACCTGATCCTTCGCCCTCAGATGGGTCTCCTGCAGCATCACCACGACAACCTTTAAGTTCTCAAGTGTGTAAAAACTCTCGATCTCTTCACTGGTCCCCGTAACCCGCTCATGTTCCATGTCACTATTCTGACTGGGGAAAGTTCTCTCTTCTCTTTCTCCCCCACCATAATAACCACGGGCCTGTCATTCAGGCTGACCTGCCCCATCCCTTTGTTATCGTCGAACCCCTCTCCCCCCAGAATGCCCCCCATCCACTTCCCCTTGCAAACACCTCTCCCAGTATCGATCCCCTCCTCCCACCTTTCACACCTCCCAGGCCCATCAAAACCTGTTCGACCAGGCCCCCATGACCTCACGACACCTCCCCCCATTCACTAGCCAACCTTCGCTTGCTAGAGTGGAAGACCCTGCTCAGGCCCCCCTTGTGGCTTATTGAATGGCAATCCTAGAAGCTGGTTTCTTAATTGGCTCACTCCCATAAGATTGCACCTGATGGGCAGCATGGTGGTGCAGTGGTTAGCACTGCTGCCTCACGGCGCCGAGGACCCAGGTTCGATCTCGGCCCCGGGTCACTGCCTGTGTGTAGTTTGCACATTCTCCCAGTGTCTGCGTGGGTTCCACCCCACAACTCAAAAGATGTGCAGGGTAGGTAGATTGGCCACACTAAATTGCTCCTTAATTTAAAAATAGATTTCACCTGAAGTTCAGCTGCTGCAGCCAAGGGGGTAAGGAACCAAAAATAGTTGCTGCCTGAAAATGATCCGAGTCTGAAAGATTGCATCCAAAACAGAAAATGGTCCATTCACCAGCATGAATATCCCTCATTGCAGCACATTAAAAAAAAACACACAAACTGCATATATTTTATTTTTTGCCAGTATTTTCCCCACATGGCTGGAGAAGTTCTGTACATTCCAGCTGTAGCAAAACTGCATCATTTGTTTCTGGCTGCTTTTGCTTCTGATGGCAGGGTTAATATTGATACCCAAAGGGCAGCACGGTGGCGAAATGGGTTAGCCCTGTCTCACGGCGCCGAGGTCCCAGGTTCAATCCCGGCTCTGGGTCACTATCCGTGTGGAGTTTGCACATTCTCCCAGTGTTTGCGTGGGTTTCGCCCCCACAACCCAAAGATTTGCAGTTTAGGTGGATTGGCCGCGCTAAATTGCTCCTGAATTGGAAAAAATTAATTGGGTATTCTAAATTTTAAAAAAAAGAAAATATTGATACCCAAGAGGGCACTGCCATTAGCAGTGCTGTTTAAAATGCTTAGATCATAGAATTTACAGTGCAGGAGGCCATTCGGCCATCGAGTCTGCACCTGCCCATGGAAAGATCACCCTACATAAGCCCCCACACCTCCACCCTATCCCCGTTACCCCATCTAACCTTTTTGGACACTAAGGGGCAATTTAGCATGGCCAATCCACCTAACCTGCACATCTTTGGACTGTGGGAGGAAACCGGAACACCCGGAGGAAGCCCACACAAACAGGGGGAGAATATGCAGGCTCCGCACAGACAGTGACCCAAGCCGGGAAATGAACTTGTGACTCTGGAGCTGTGAAGGGACTGTGCTAACCACTGCGCTACCATGCCACCCTTTACTTTAGTAGTGGACATCAACCTTTACACTAACGCCAATGATACTGAGATGTCTGCCTCAGTAGCTGCCCCAAACATTCGTATAATTAGGGAATAATATAATTCAAGCTTTTATCCTTTAAAAAGAAAATCTGCTTAAAACTAATGGCATGATACAGAGCTTCCCAGTAGAAGCCGGATTCCACATTGCTCGAGGAGATGCTGTTGACAGGAGGAACAAACATAGAACATACAGTGCAGAAGGAGGCCATTCGGCCCATCGAGTCTGCTCCAACCCATTTAAGCCCTCACTTCCACCCTATCCCCGCAACCCAAGAACCACTCCTAACCTTTTTTTGGTCACTAAGGGCAATTCAGTATGGCCAATCCACCTAATCTGCACATCTTTGGACTGTGGGAGGAAACCGGAGCACCCGGAGGAAACCCACGCAGACACGGGGAGAACGTGCAAACTCCGCACAGACAATGACCCAGTGGGGAATCGAACCTGGACCCTGATGCTGTGAAGCCACAGTGCTATCCACTTGTGCTACCATGCAACTGGAAAAGGGAGTAGTATTGGCGGTTTACGGGGCTATTTTGGAGGAGAAGGTGCCGCTAGAAGGGATCAAGGCAAAGTGGGAGGAAGAGTTGAGAGAGGGTATGGAGGAGGGGTTCTGATGTGAGGTGCTCGTGAGGGTGAACGCCTCCACCTCATGTGCGAGGTTGGGACTGATACAGCTGAAGGTGGTGTATAGAGCACACCTTACAAGGGCGCAGATGAGCCGGCTCTTTGAGGGGGTAGAAGATGTGTGTGAACGTTGTGGGTGGGGAGGTGGGGGAAGAGAAACCACGTTCATATGTTTTGGTCCTGTCCAAAGCTGGAGGATAACTGGAAGGAGGTTTTTAGGGTAATCTCTAAAGTGGTGCACGTGAAACTGGACCCAGGCCTTCGGGGTGTCGTTCAGCCGAGGTTGGAAACGGTCGTGGAGGGAGATGTTGTAGCCTTCGCCTCGTTGGTCGCCCGAAGGCGGATCCTGTTAGGGTGGAGATCAACCTCTCCACCCTGTGCCCTGGTGTGGCGCCTGCTGGAATTCATGACGCTTGAAAAAGGTCAAATTTGAACTGAGGGGATGGGTGGAGGGGTTCTACAATTCATGGGCGTTATTCATTATGCACTTTCGAGAATTGGATCACATCGAACTTAAGAGGGGGGGGGTGCTAGGAGGGTTGGGGGGAGGGGGACTGTGTGTGTTAATGGTGACTATGGGTGATTCCTGATTCCTTTTTGTCATTTGTTTATGTTAACGTGCGGGCTAATGTTTGTGGTTTGGTGGGAGGGAGGATGGGATCGTTGTTATTGATATGGGGATTGACATTACATTAGTTACTGATTATTGTTGGGTGTAAATTTGGGAGAAAATGTAAAAAAGGAAAATAAAAAATATTTCTTAAAAAAACTAATGACATGCCTTTTGCGTATCACTAAAGTTTCACCTCTTCTTACCCAACCTGAATGTAATCTGCTTAACGTTAACTGCACTAACCTGGCAGGTGGCCCAAGATTGCCACCACAATAGATCCGTGCTTGTTGATAACATACAGAACCGCACCAAATAGTGGGTCTTCAATCACCATGACTACCAATGCTCTCACACTGGCCATTCTAACCTACTCCAAACACACTTTGCAAATGGAACTAAATAAATATTTGTATTGTCTCACATCAGATTAAATTATCTCAAAAGTGCTGCATATAATGAACCAGTGCAGTGGCTACTTTGGAAGCAACTGCCAATAGCCTGGAGAACAGCAATTTACATAGTTTCTTTTTAATGGTGTTATTTAAAGGTGGAACTCTGGCCAAGACAATAGGAAGAACTATGCACACTTCTTCCAAATTATGGACTGATATCATTGCAACTTTCAAATGAACAGAGCAGCAGGCTATTTGTTCAATGTCGCAAGTGAAGTTTAAAACCATGCAGAGCAATTTATTCCAGAACATCTTACCTGCAGAGATATTAATAATTTCTTTAACAATTGCATTCTGAGCTTCTTCATATTCCTCCCTGCTCTTCATGTAATCTTCATTGTAGGAGGTCAGCTTACTGTAAGGAAGGAAGATGTATGTTTGTTTCATAAATTCAGTACCAGCAGCTTTAGCCTTCCTTTTGCAATTTATGCAATGCACTTTAATATGCTGCATCTTAACACTTGACAAGCAGAGCTCAAGGTAGACGGTTGCACTTCATGCACTGGGCTGCTCCAGAGTAAGGAGGTTGCTCTCTTACTTTTGCTCTCTCAGCATAGTAGCAGCCGTGAGTGCACATCAATAAATTAGGCATGGAAGAGAGCAGATATTAGACGTGGAAGAGAGCAGATATTAGACGTGGAAGAGAGCAGATATTAGGCGTGGAAGAGAGCAGATATTAGGCGTGGATGAAAGCAGATATCAGGCGTGGAAGAGGGTACATTTAGGAAAAACCCCATCCAAATTTGTGCATAGGGAGGTTAGGCAATCTTATGTACAAGATCACAATTCAATGGTCAAAATTGTACAAGAATCTCACTTAGCAAAAAGAAAATGAAAAGCAATATGCACAGAAGTGATAGCATTGAACAGACCGTCTAGAGTTATCACGGGGAACTGAATGAATTCGCAAATTCAGATAGTTAGATAATAATAATCTTTATTGTCACAACTAGGCTTACATTGACACTGCAATGAAGTTACTGTGAAAATCCCCTAGTCACCACACTCCAGCGCCTGTTCGGATACACAGGGAGAATTCAGAATGTCCAATTCCCCTAATAAGCACATCTTTAGGGACTTGTGGCAGGAAACCGGAACACCCAGGGGAAACCCACGCCAACACGGGGAGAGTGTGCACACTCCGCACAGTGACCCAAGCCAGGAATCGAACCCAGGTCCCTGGTGCTATGAAGCAACACTGCTAACCACTGTGCTACCGTGCCGACCATATCTTGAGAAAAGTGCAATTGGGATTTAAATGTATCACAAGAAAGGATATTTTCGAGACACTGGGGCAGCCAGAGACCTCAATAGCTCTTTTGATTTTCTACATGCCTATGTCATAATGTATATTACTGGTCCTGCTGCAACACAGTTCGCTTAATTCATTCCAATATTCTGAATCTATTTGAGTTCTCAATCTATTACCTAATTAAATATTACATTCTAATGATGCATTATTATTGGAACATCTATCCGTGAAGTTGTGCTCCAATTATAGGTTCCCAGTCCCAACTGCAATAGACATTTTGCCGCAGCAAAATGGAGCACAGATTAATTTTAATTTTTGACCTGTTCTGCTCCGAAATTACACGGAGAATTATACATTCACTTGCTGGAGCTCAAAACGTATCGTGTACAAACAACCAAACCCCACAGGATATAGGAAAAGGTACAGCAGCACAAACTAATTTAGACATAGAATTTCTGATCAGAGGAGTACAAATGCAGAAGAGTGTGGCACCAATACAGTCTTGAGGGAGGGAGGGAGCATTTCATTCCACTCCCGACTCAAAAGGTGGAGATCTGAACTGGAATATAGGGCTGCAAGAGGTAGAGTGGACAATTTCTAAATCAAAGTATGTGGGAAAAGGGTGCACCATTTGATGTACGAGGTGATGACGGTGAGCAAGTCTTTGCTAGCTAGGACACAGCCAGTGGAATTCTGGAAGAGTTGGAGTTTGGACAGTGTGGGTCCAAGAGACCACTCAAAAGGACACTAGTAAAAGCGGAGCCTTGTGATGCCCAACTCAGTGCTTAGCTGCAGGGAATTGGCTCATTTATTATATCAAATGAACTGTCGTATTCCACAGCAGTAACCGTGCAATTTAGGATGAATGCAAAGAGTTGGAGGTAGGTGACATTAAAAGAGATTCACGCCATGCTCACCGATAACTCTGCCAAGAGGAAAAAAGCAGCCATGTATCATGCCATGCCTTGGAGCAAGCCCCGCGACTGTGTGGACAGAGGAAGTCATCAGTGGAGCATGAGAGAGAAATGTGGAGTTAGTGGAGCATGTGCTGGACAGACATAGCTGGAATTGGACCACGGTGTCATGATGACTGAAGGTCATGGAGAAATGGAGGACAGCCATGGAGAATGCAAGTCGGAATCACACCTAAACCAATATCCACAAACATTCCCGCAGCAATCAGGAACAGAAGCCCTGACTTGTGTGATCTGCTCTTCTCCCTCCCCACACTCTTTCTCATAACCCAGGAGCAGCAAGTACGACAGAATGAAAACTGCAACTCTGGCTAAGATCAGTGAGCATCAGTGAATGCAGCGTAAGATGACAGATCAGGCCTGGTATGGATGGTTCAGCTCCTTAGTGGAAATGTATTTGAGCAACTGTTTTTATTTGTGCAAAAAAAAAAATAGAATATCTAATAATGCATGCCTCAGTATTGAACTTGAGTCAATGTAACCTTCAAATCAATGTCAACATTCTTAAAACAGAGATGGAAAGTGAAGTTTTTGGATATCCATCCAGTACAATAGGCTTCAACAATTACCATCTAAATGACTGACTATTAAAATAAAAACAGAATTCTAACCCATTGGTGAATCGAACTCCATTCTTCTGGATATCTATGGTGTTAAATTTCTTATTGTTACGAAGAGCCTTCTCCTCCTTGCAAGTGACACGGAAATAATAACCCAATTGAGCATTTGACTCCAGTTTCACAGACTTGCCGGCTTCAAGACCTGCATGTAAATTGAACAAACAATAATTTAATAAACACATCCCACAGATATTCAATTACTAAGTATTCATTATTTTTTTCTTACCAAGCCTGTTTGCTCCCAATAACACCTTCCTCAACGATGCACAATTACCAACTCACATTGACACCATCAATGATGCTCCTGGTATAGTCCAGTGGTTACTTGCAGCTACCTTGTTCTTGATCTGCCATTCACAGTGGCAATGCAAGTTGGAAGAGGATGTCAGTGCACCTCAGATTTAATGCAACCCAGGCAGAAAAAGCAAAGGAACACCAGTTGGAATCTATCCCAATCTATTCTGGTACTGAAAAAGGAAGTGGCTCATGGGAAAGTAGGAAACAGCAAGCTGAATTCTCTGCTGCCCGCCACCAGCAGCAAGAATTGGGATCAGGCGGAGAATAATACGCAAGTGAAATATTGCGATTTGCGCCGATTCCAACACAATGCTCCAGATCCCTCCTGACGGTGTCAACAAAGTTTGTGCTACCCGCCGACGGGTCCATGAAAAACCATTATTGGCATGGATTTAAATCTCATCAGCAGGCTGAACATCTCATGCTCTACCCCTTCGCAATGCTCCACTCCCCTCAGGCGGAAATCATACGAGTACAAATTGGTGGTGGAAGCATTTACTATTTTTTTTTTTATGTTTATTTTAAAATATGTTTATTTTAAAAATTTTATATTAATCGAAACAATGAAACTGAAATACACAATAGAAGAGAAAAACAAAAACATTCGCAAACCTAGTTGTCTTTAACACAAAAAGCAACCTAAACCCCCTAACAGCTGACGGCGAATAACTCCTTAAAAAAAGAAATGAGAGAGAGAGAGAGAGAGACAGAGAGAGAGACAGAGAGAGAGAGAGAGACAGAGAGCTGGACGGTTTGCTGCCTGTTCCGTCTACAGGGCCCTTGGAGCTGGGACGTTTGTGGTTTGCTGACTATCATCTTCAGAGCCCTAGGGCCTGAGGCCTCCCAGCAAACAGGAGGTTGCTGCAACACTTGGAAGGGGACAAAGAGGAAAAGAAGGTTGGGGCAACTGCACTTTATCTTGTTTTCTTCTGCCAAGGCGGGATAATATCTGTTGACTGTTTTCCTGGGCTCTTGTTGGGCTGAAGACCCTGTCCCCCACCCACCCACCCGCTGCTGGATTGAAAACCTTTTGGGGAACCAGCCTGCAAGACTTTCCTCGGCACCGGCCTGTCCTTTTGGGCCTTACCTTCCTGCTCCTCCCACCCCTTTCCTCCCTTGTACTTGGGGCACGCCACGGTCCGTCCCTCTGTGCCCCATCCTCCTGTGCCTCCCCACCCCCCCTCCAGTTACTCTCTCCCTCCCCTTTCTGCCCTATCATCCACCACTGACTGGGATGGTAACAACACCACCTACGCCGGTGGTGGGGCCCTCTACAGCCACCTATGCAGGAGTGGTGGCCTCCACCCTCCTGACTGATCCGGGGGCTAGGTCACCGTTTTGCCACATGACCCAAAAACTTACCACCCAAACTTAAACCCCACCATGTCAATCGAGGCCTGCGTCTGTGCTATGGCCGAAGTTATCGGCCCTTCAGCCATAGGTGCAGCCTCGAAGGTGGATGGCAAAGCTGTCTTCTTTTTGAGAGCCGAGCGGGCGGTCCACCTTGCCCTGAAAACGGGCTCACAGTGGGCGGAATCTACCTGGCGGTGGACCCGCTGGAGGCCACTGCTGAGAGTTGTTCTCTCTAATGTCCCACCTTTTATTCCCACGGAGCTCCTCCTCACCCACCTCCATCAACTGGGGGAGAAACGGTCTGGGGTGATACCACACCCGCTCGGCCTCAAAGACCCCACCCTCAAGCATATTTTCTCTTTCAGACTAATATGCCTGGCCCAGGTGGGGGCATATTAGAAAAATTTGACCCACCTCTAACATTGCCGCTGATGGTGCCGCCGCCCCCTCTACTTCCACTGGCGTGGAGGTGAGGGGGCAGCCACGTGGTCGGAAGACCAACAGGGTGATTCGCCAGCCGTCAAGTTTGGATCCTTCTGACTCTCTGATCCAACACACAACTGGGGCTAGTTTAGCACAGTGAGCTAAATAGCTGACTTGTAAAGAGACCAAGGCTAGTAGCGCCGGTTCAATTCCTGTCCCTACCTCCCCGAACAGGAGCCGGAATGTGGCGACTTGGGGCTTTTCACAGTAATTTCATTTGAAGCCTACTTGTGACAATAAACAATTTTCATTTCATCCTGACTGACCCAGTGCTCCTGGCTACTGACTAGGGTGCAGCCGTTACGCCTCACCCCACCATCACCCAGTAACACCTTCAGCCCGGTGACATTTTGCCATCGGATGCCGGGCCCTACGACACTCTGCGCAGGCCCCTGTGGGTGGCGGTAGTGAGGTGCACGACCTCGAACCAGAGGGTGCCCTGTCCCAGCCACAAATTCTGGAGAGAAGCATCGAGGGACAAGGAGTCAGCCTGGAGGAGCCTCCAGAGATAGAGGTCTCCCCGGCGTATGACCCTCTCCCCCGCAAATGGCATCACTCCAGATGCTTTTCCATAGATGTCACGCCCAGTCCCCGAAAGAAAAGAGGTGGGGGGGGGTATGAGGAAATCCCAGCAGCTGCCGCTGCCCCCCCCCGAGCAGGGTGTGCTTCGGGTCAGACAGGACCCTAGAGGGCCCCTTCCACCCAGTACAATTTAGCACCCCGGACTTTTCAATTTCTATGGGGAGGGGGTCAGTGATAACCCCCTGCTTCTTAGATTCTTAGCGGTTTATAGTTTGGAAGACCCTCTGTCCCAATCGCTGTCTTCAGGCACCTCTGCCACCATCCCGGACCTGTTTCAGGGTTATTTTTGGGGCCTACCGGTGACCAGGCGGCGAGGGCGACACAAAAGCCTCCCACTGGCCTGGGATCCCAGGAGGAGCCTGAGGAGATCCCGCCTGTCGATGATCCCGGTGATGGATCAAGGCAGCCCCTGGGTTGGTTGGTGGGCCCGTGTCGCCCGCTGCACTGAGTGTGGTGGAGGATTCGGGCCCGGAGAGCGAATATCCGAAGGCCATCAGCCGCCCAGTGTCGGAAGCCGAGGGTACACATGAGGCTCTCTGCTGTGGGGTGCAGGGCTCACTCGTGACTGACACTGTGTTGCCCCATACCCCCTCGGAGGGACTCCCAGAATCTGGCACATCAGAACTGAAGGTTCTTTTATTTTTCTGTCTCCGTAGATAGTTCAGGCAGTGTCCTATTGGGCCCCCCTCCACCAACACCCCAACTCCCTCCCTCCCCACCACCTTCCTTTCCCCTCTCTCCCCACCACCCCCTTCCTTTCCCTTCTGTTGGTACAGAGATGAGGGTATCTGGTCTCTCCAGCGCAAAGTTTAGTGAACAGTTTTAATAGTCAGAGTGTCCACCCCCCCCCCCCCCCCCCCACATTGGTACTGAGGGGAGGGTACCGTTTCTCCAACACAAAATTAGTGTTTGTACCGTTTGGCCTTGCATATATTTTTTACTGTTTTAATCAAAAGAAAAGGCCAATCCCCCTAACCTGCACATCTTTGGGTCGTGGGGGTGAAACCCACGCAGACACGGGGAGAATGTGCAAGCCCCACACGGACAGTGACCCGGGGCTGGGATCGAACACAGACATCAACGCTTCCACCCCCGGAATCAATCTGGTGAACCTCCTCTGAACTGCCTCCAATGCCACCGCATCCTGGACACAATATTCCAGATGTGGTCTCACCAACACCCTATACAATTACAACACTTCCCTCCTTTTATACTCCAATCCTTTTGCAATAAACGCTAATATTCCATTTGCATTTTTAATTACATGCTGTACCTGCATACCGAGTTTTTGATTCATGAACAAATATACCCAGATCCCTCTGCCCAGGCGCATTTTGAATCTACTCTCCAGATAATATTTTGCCTTTCTATTTTTTTGGCCAAAATGGATAACCTCACGCATATCTACTTCCATCTGCCAAATTTTGACCCAATCTCCTTGCCATCTATATCTGTCCTGTAAAATCTTCACCTCCTCTTCACTGCCTGCTTTCCCACCTATTTTAATATCATCCGTGCACGTGGCTAATAAGGAGAAGAAAGTTGAAGAAACTATGGATTTTAAAAGGTTTAACTTGTGTTTGGAGCCACTCCCCATAACATATTGTGACTGGCTCTTACAGCTGACTAGTGGTAAACATTGCTTAGTTGTTGCTCAATCATATCAGCTCCAGGGCATCACTGCAGGAGTTCCTCATGGTGGTGTCCAAGGCACAACCTTTTTCAGCTGTTTCATCAACAGCCTTCCTTCCATCATAAAGTAATAAGTAGGGGTGTTTGCTGTTGATTAGATAATGTTCAGCACCATTCACGACCCCTCAGATACAAGAAGACCTGGACAATAATCAGTCTTGGGCTGACAAGTGGCATGTAACATTCACGCCACACAAATATCAGGGGATGACCATCTGCAAAAAGAGAGAATCTAAACATCGCCCCATGACATTCAATGGCATTACGAATGTGGCGACTAGGGGCTTTTCACAGTAACTTCATTTGAAGCCTACTTGTGACAATAAGCGATTTTCATTTCATTTCATTTCCTGGGGGCATACCCATCAACCAGAAACCGAACTGGACCAGTCATATAAACACAGTGGCCACAAGAGCAGGGCAGACATTAGGAATCCTGGGCAAGTAACTCACCTCCTGACTCCCCATAGCATGTCCAGCATCTACAGGGCACAAGTCTGGGGCCTGATAGAATATTCTCCACTTGCCTTTACGAGTGCAGCTCCAACAACGCAAGAAGCTTGACACCATCCAGGACAAAGCAGCCTGCTTGATTGGCACCCCATGCACAAAAATTCACGTCCGCCATGACTGGCAGCAGTGGCAGCTGTGTATACCATCTACACGATGCACTGCAGGAACTCACCAAGGCTCCTTAGACAGCACCTTCCGAGCCATGACAACCACCCCTAGATGGACAAGGGCAGCAGATGCATCGGAACACCACCATTGCAAGTTCCCATCCAAGCCACTCACCATACTTACTTGATCCTTTCAATAATGGGAAAAGCTTCGCTACCAGACTCCTGATTTCAAACACCTCTATCAAACTGTTTTTAAAATTTGTTCACGGAACATGGGCATACAGGCTGTGCCAGCATTTATTGCCCATTCCTGGTTGCCCTTGAGGGGGCAAAAAAGAGTCAACCACATTGCTGTGGGTCTGGAGTCACATTTAGGCCAGACCAGGTAAAGACAGCAGATTTTGTTCCCTAAAGGACATTAGTGAACCAGATGGGTTTTTCCGATAATCGACAATGGTTTCATGGTTATCTTAATTACAGATTTTTATTAAATTCAAATTTCACCATCCGCAGTGGCGGGATTTGAACCTGGGTCTCCAGGATTTACTTCAGTGACAATACCACTACGCCAGCGCCTCCTCATATGAATGAAACATATATATGTTCTACTCGTTACAGTAACATTTATATTACCTCACAAAGTTGTTAATAATTATTGCTGGAGCCAAGCAAGGGCTTTACTCTGCGATTCATCATGACCGATGCTGATACCAAGTTCCCAAAATGGAAAGCTCACTGATGTTGGTTAACTTTGATTGCTAACATTCCTGTGAAACCCCTCTGGGTAACATACTATAGAAGTGCAAGATGTTAATCTTGATCCATGAACACAAAATGGAAAAGTGCCGAGATCAAATGCGAATATTAAAAAAAGTACAGATTTATGTCAGAACCATTTCATACCTAGTTCCCTGGCAGCTTGGTTGAGTGTTGACTGCATACTTTTCTCCAGGTCATCCATCTTCTCCCTCAGCTCAGTTAGATTTGGGTCAAAGGATGGCTTCACCAGGAACTCATGGTTTTCTACCTGGTAAATCAAGCGATTGCTTTTAGCCTCTCTAATTAATTCCTTTGTTATTGCAAAAGGAGGCCACTCAACACACTGAAGTTCAGCCGGTATCTATTTCTATTCTACATGGGCTACAGGAGAAGTTATAAAAATAAACCATTAGTAAATACACAGAAATTCAGCTGGATAAAGATACTGACAGGGACTGAAATAATGATCTGGAGCACAAAGAAAGATTTGCATTCATTAGGTGCCTTCCATGACCTCAAAAATGCTTCAGTCAATGGAGTGCTTTTGATGTTTAGTCACTGCTGTAGGAAACGAGAAACAAGCACTAAATCACTCATTTTGTACAAGTCAGTTGGAAGTGGTTTGATTTTTCTGTATTTTTGTGGATCTATTGTTAAACATTAATTTCCATACCAAGTGAAGGTACCACCTGTCACAAAGCTGAACAAGTCATTTTACTAAAGACTAATTAGACACCTTGACATGGATTTTTCTCCAGCAGCCCTGCCATCACCAATGAAACTCCTTTATCTCATTTCCACTGGAAAAGCACCAACTCAGCTCTCAAATAGGACCACGTATTGGTACACAAAAGACCAAAGAGGATTTTCTTTTATCCTACAGCTCCAGCATTACAAATGGGGTTGAATTCACCAGCAATGTTGGTTCAAGTAAATCCAAGGACACCATTACTTGGAGCAAGCACTATCCAGACAGATTAGTTTCCCTAACCAAGACACTCATCTGTCCTTAATACCACCCTGGGAATGGCCCTCAGGAGTTAGGTTAACTCAAAAGCAGTTCCTAGTCACATACTTGGTGCAGTTAAAGCCTCTTTTCATACACTGCGGACAGCTCATTGCTGGAACATGGATACAGTTGTCAACACTATACCTAATGCACAAACTGGATCAATAAGAATTTCTTACAATTATGATTTACCAGACATCACAGGACTACAGTTGTGTTACAGTTCAGGAGGCCATTTGGCCCGTCGTTTCTGCACAAGCTCCAGAAAAGGAGCAAGTCGTTTTCTGCCACTCCCCTGCTTTCTTCACGTAGCCTTGCACATTTATGTTTCAGAGAATAGCCTCGATTGAACCTGCCTCCACCATACTCTCAGGCAGTACATTCTGGATCCTAACCACTTCCTGGGTGATAATAAACCTTTCCTCATGTCATCTCGTATAATGGAAAACCAGAAATTACAGCCCCTCCCACAACAGATAATTATAATTTTAGAAGGAATTTAAACAGGCCCTGCAAATTAAAATCCTTATGACTTTCAATAAAGTAATAGATTGCCAATCAGTACGTTCTGAAAATGCTGCAAAATGAATCCAATCCCTCATATACGATTAGCAGTGGCTAGATTAGGGAATTAATAAAAAGTGTTACATATGAACTTCTTTTCCTTTAGCCCACAAAGTCGCCTGCACTTCTCTTCACAGAAGAATTGGTGGAATGGGCAGAGAGCCAAAGAACAAAGAAAAGTACAGCACAAGAACAGGCCCTTCGGCCCTCCAAGCCCGTGCTGCCCATCTAAACTAAAATCTTCTACACTTCCTGGTTCCGTATCCCTCTATTCCCATCCTATTCATGTATTTGTCAAGATGCCCCTTAAATGTCACTATCGTCCCTGCTTCCACCACCTCCTCCGGCAGCGAGTTCCAGACACCCACTACCCTCTGTGTAAAAAAACTTGCCTCGTACATCTCCTCCAAACCTTGCCCCTCGCACCTGAAACTTATGCCCCCTAGTAATTGGCCCCTCTACCCTGGGGAAAAGCCTCTGACTATCCACTCTATGCCCCTCATAATTTTGTAGACCTCTATCAGGTCACCCCTCAACCTCCGTCATTCCAGTGAGAACAAACCGAGTTTATTCAACCGCTCCTCATAGCTAATGCCCTCCATACCAGGCAACATCCTGGTAAATCTCTTCTGCACCCTCCCTAAAGCCTCCACATCCTTCTGGCAATGTGCCGACCAGAATTGAACACTATACTCCAAGTGTGGCCTAACTAAGGTTCTATACAGCTGCAACATGACTTGCCAATTCTTATACTCAATGCCCTGGCCAATGAAGGCAAGCATGCCGTATTGCCTTCTTGACTACCTTCTCCACCTGTGTTGCCCCTTTCAGTGACCTGTGGACTGTACACCTAGATTCCTCTTGACTTTCAATACTCGAGGGTTCTACCATTCACTGTATATTCCCTACCTGCATTAGACCTTCCAAAATGCATTACCTCACATTTGTCCGGATTAAACTCCATCTGCCAAATCTCTGCCCAAGTCTCCAAACGATCTAAATCCTGCTGTATCCTCTGACAGTCCTCATCACTATCCGCAATTCCACCTAACTTTGTGTCGTCTGAAAACTTACTAATCAGACCAGTTACATTTTCCTCCAAATCATTTATATATACTACGTACAGCAAAGGTCCCAGCATTGATCCCTGCGCAACACCACTAGTCACAGGCGACAGATGATGTTCAATGTGGAGAAATGTGAAGTGATTAATTTTTGTATGAAGAACATGAAGAGACAATATTAAACAAATAGCACAACTCTGAAAGGGGCTGCAGGAACAGAGGACCCGACCGAGCGTGTATGTGCACAAATCACTGAAGGTGGCAGGACAGGTTGAGAGAGCAGTTAATAAAGCATACAGTACCCTCGGCCTTATAAATAGGGGAATATAGTAAAGGAGCAATGAGGTTAGATTAAACTTGTAGGAGACTGGTTGGGTCTCAGCTGGAGCACTGTGCCCAGAACAAAAGAACAAAGAAAAGTACAGCACAGGAACAGGCCCTTCGGCCCTCCAAGCCTGCGCCGACCATGCTGCCCATCTAAACTAAAATCTTCTACATTTCTGGGGTCCGTATCCCTCTATTCCATCCCGTCCTGTTCTGGGTACTAGACTTTAGGAAGAACATGAAGACACTGGAGAAAGAGCAGAAAAGATTCGCAAGAATGGCTCCAGTGCGAAAGATCTTCAGATATGGAGACAGATCGGAGAAGTTAGAACTGTTTTCCTCTGAGAAGGGAAGGCTGAGAGGTGCTTTGTTGGAGGTATTTAAAATCATGAGGGGACAGGACAGAATAGAGAGGAAGAAAATATTCCTGCTCGGGAAAGGATCGGGAACGAGAGGGCACAGATTTAAATTAATTTTCAAAAGAGGCATAAGCGATGAGAAGAAAAAAACCATTCCCTGCATGAAAAAGTTACAGTATGGGATGCATTGTCTAAGACTGCAGTGGAGGCAGGTTCAATTGAGACATTCAAAAAGGAATGAGACTGTTATTTGAAGAAGAATGGACAGGGTTATGGGGAGAAGGCAGGAGAATGGCACCAAGTGAATTAATCATTTGGATAGCTGATGCAGACATGATGGGCCGAATGGCCTCCTTCTGCACTGTAACAATGTTATGATTCTATGATTCTGATTCAAACTTGAAAAACCTCACATATTAACTCTCTCAATTAGACCACTTACCTGATTCAGGTCCAACGTAGTCTCAATCAATTCTTGAAACTTGGCAAAATCAGAGATGAGGTCAGTCAGTGGGGACAGAAACACAGCTTTCAATAACATCTGGTGTACTCCTGTGAAAACAATTTGAGTTGATCATATTAGAGAAGCTGTGGCAATCAATAAGGGAGATTTACTTAATGAACATACCATTACTAAAATAGTAATATTTCACTGAAGGCACAACAAAATGGGCCACAATGTATTGATCAAATAAGTGTACCAATAGCACACTCATATACGAAGGTGGCACAGTGGTTAGCACTGCTGACTCACAGCTCCAAAGTCCCGTGTTCAATTCCAGCCTCGGGTGACTGTGTGTGAAGTTTGCATTTTCTCCCCATGTCTGCGTGGGTTTCCTCCGGGTGCTCCGGTTTCCTCCCAGAGCCCAAAGATATGCAGGTTAGGTGGATTGGACATGCTAAATTGCCCCTTAGTATCCAAAAAGGTTAGGTTGGGTTACGGGGATAGGGTGGAGATGTGGGGTGCTCGTTCCAAGGGCCGATGCAGACTCGATGGGCCAACTGACCTCTTTGTACACTGTGTGGATTCTATGATATGGTCCCACAACTTTCAGGAAATGCAAAATTGCTGTCTAAGATGTGTCACTTCACTGTTAGCTTCTCAAAAACAACAATCTACTTTCTGATATTGAAACACATGCATTGACATGAAACTACTACTTTATTCACCTGATAAATACAAATACTATATTTATCAGATAAACTCATCACGAAAAGTTAATCCTTATCTATTCTAGGGGCAGCAGGGTAGCATGGTGGTTAGCATAAATGCTTCACAGCTCCAGGGTCCCAGGTTCGATTCCCGGCTGGGTCACTGTCTGTGTGGAGTCTGCACGTCCTCCCCCTGTGTGCGTGGGTTTCCTCCGGGTGCTCCGGTTTCCTCCCACAGTCCAAAGATGTGCGGGTTAGGTGGATTGGCCATGCTAAATTGCCCGTAGTGTCCTAATAAAAGTAAGGTTAAGGGGGGGGGGGGGGGTTGTTGGGTTACGGGTATAGGGTAGATACGTGGGTTTGAGTAGGGTGATCATGGCTCGGCACAACATTGAGGGCCGAAGGGCCTGTTCTGTGCTGTTCTATGTTCTATGTTCTATTCAGTCCAAATTCCCTTTTAATGATTGTCAATAAAGCATGCATGCACTAAACTTTAACTACAGCGTGTAATCTCATTCCTTCAGATTTTAATTGTTGGAGATTGTTTTTAAATGTAAAGTTTTTAATTTTTTTCAGCTAATTTTTCTAATTCAACCTTTCTTTCCCGTTCCAATTCTCTTTCTGTGCCTGATTTGACATTTAGTTCACCCGTTCTGATTTTCAATTATTTATCAGTCCTTGTACTGTTAAATTCACAATCCTTCAGTCTGACTGGTTAAGGAGATACGGAGTTGCTTGCCCTGTTCACTCAGATCCTACAAGCCCACTGTCGCTTGCTGCCCTGCACCCGTTCAATATCAGCAACTTGCTGCACAAATATTTACAAACCTCAATTTGCAAGGACATGTCTAACTAAAAGATGGACAATGTTAGGTGCCCTGCCGCAGAAAATTATGGGTCAATTACCATAATTCTTAACAAATGGTATTGGCTTTTATTTGCAGCTTTTCAATACTTCTGCTATATCAGCGTTATAGCACGGAAGCACAGTGGTTAGCACTGTTGCTTCAACGCTCCAGGGTCCCAGGTTCGATACCCGGCTTGTGCGGAATCTGTACGTTCGTCCGGGAGCTCCTGTTTCCACCCACAGTCCAAAGATGTGCAGGTTAGGTGGATTGGCCATGCTAAATTGCCCCAAAAGGTTAGGTGGGGATACTGGGTTACGGGAATAGGGTGAAGTGTGGGCTTAGGTAGGGTGCTCTTTCCATGGGCCGGTGCAGACTCGATTGACCAACTGGCCTCTTTCTGTAAATTCTATGATAATCTAGGCTGACACTTCAGTGTAGAACCGAGCACAAGATGCAATGTATGATGTTTATGTTCAGGGCCTATATTCTGCTTACCTAAACAGGCCACTAAATTAGAAATTCCAATGTAATTACCCAAGAGTAGAAAGGTTCCCGGGTGCCCTGTTCAGCATCTGTTCCTTTATCAACAACATCAGAACAAATTAGCTGGTCACTGCCTCATTTTCTTTTGTGGGACATTGCTGTCGGCTGTGCTTCAGTCGACTATCACATCAGGCTACAGAACATGGTCGATGACATTTCAAAAAGAAACCTAACAGTAAAAGGCCCCATCTGCCACACCCCACCCTAACCCACAGTACATGAGCCCAGGACTTGGGGAAAGCAGTGAAAAGGAGGCAGGAGCCGCTGGCTCATGTTACGTGCCTTTTACAGAATATCTTGTGGGTCAGAAGCAGGAGGATTGTTACCCCTGACCCCTCAAGGAATGTTTTGGCCTCACCTCTGCCCTGTTCCCCACTGCTGCAAGTGCATCCTCCCCCACAAACCCCAATCTCTCCCTCCCTTGGTAGCCTCTCTCTGATCCTACCCAATTCCCCAAACATTCCCCAAGGTTCATGGGTGCAGACTCATGCCACTCGCTTTCCTGCCCAGCACCAATGTGGCGAGCTGCCAGCCTGGAAACAGAGGAAAAATCTGCAAATGTGTAATTATGCCATTAAATTCAGCACGAGGTCTGCATCCCCAGCCTTACCCGTATTTCCCTATACTACCCGATCCGTAAACACGGAGGTCATCATCTATGAAGCATTTTTAGACTGTCCTGGAAAGTGCTCTACAAACACAAATCATTTTTTATTCAGCTTTATAGATTGTTAACAAGTCAAAATGGGCACTATACTAACAAATCTGCTATTACCAATACCCTAGCAGTCACAAGAGTGGTAAGGAATCCAAACTGGTAGGGGCAGCACGGTAGCATGGTGGTTAGCATAAATGCTTCACAGCTCCAGGGTCCCAGGTTCGGTTCCCGGCTGGGTCACTGTCTGTGCGGAGTCTGCACGTCCTCCCCCTGTGTGTGTGTGGGTTTCCTCCGGGTGCTCCGGTTTCCTCCCACAGTCCAAAGATGTGCGGGTTAGGTGGATTGGCCATGCTAAATTGCCCGTAGTGTCCTAAAAAGTAAGGTTAAAGGGGGGGGGGGGGGGGGGGGGGGGGGGGGGGGGGTTGGGTTACGGGTATAGGGTGGATACGTGGGTTTGAGTAGGGTGATCATTGCTCGGCACAACATCGAGGGCCGAAGGGCCTGTTCTGTGCTGTACTGTTCTATGTTCTATGGTAGGCACCAGATTGTTAAGTAGGTTCCATACGGCCCTTTCCTTTGTTATCTCAGTTCAAATATTCTGGTTGCTGGCTGCAACTATTCCCAACAAAATAGGTTTTCAAAATCTCCACAATGTTCCCCATCCATACGAAGCCAGAGCATAAAAAAACCCCCTCTTGGCAATAGCACCAAGGAAGGTCACAAGAATTATGACATGGGAGATGGTGTGGCAGGGATTGGGCAGAGCGAAGGGAGATTTCTGATGCATTGAAACATCCTGAGTGACTCAGTAAGTCAAATTCTACTTTGATACACAATGCGGCAAGTTTTACTTCACTTTCTGGGGTGGGAATTTACACAATGAGTCTACAGGTTTTTCAGTGTAATTAGTAACATTGCCATTAATAAAACAAAGCTGCCATCGTTAATCTGCAACTAAATAAATTAAACGGTGATTGTGTGGGATTCCAGGATTTTTACTAGCGTTTTGGGAATCGGAACCCAAATCTGGTCTGTTTTTCTGTTTTAAAAAGACTGTGGCAATATGTAAACACAAGTGCTCAAACAAAAATAGACAAAAAAAATTGGAAACTCAAAACGTGAAAGGGTTTCTCACTGTGAAAAAAGCAAAGCTGGTGGGTTGCCTGGTAAACAAGGGCTGCCAAATGGGACTTAGTTATCCGCAGGATACTTGAAATTAAAGAGTCGAGTTTATACTTAAATTTGCTGCAGATTACAAAAGTGAATATGTTTCATGGGCTCCCAGAACTGCAGGATGCAGCACTAAGAATAATGTATGTTGAACATGACAGAATTTCCTAAAGTGTTATTTCTCACCTTCATATCTATCCAACACCTGCACCATGTTGGGAAGATGATGGACAGCCTGGTAAATCCGATAGCAATCCTGCAGGGTTGCCGCCTGACGCTGGAACTTCTTTGCCAGGCGGTTGAGGTCAGGAAATCGTCGAAGCAGGTCCTCTTGCAAATTCTGCCGTAGCTCAGTGTCGTCCACAAAGGCCTCCACCAGGTTAAGTCTTTTCAAGATAATTGACAAGAACTTATTAGACATTTGTTTTTTTTAATGGAGTAGAGCTCTAAGCTGCTTATTAACATGTTGGTCCCAATCAGATCAGAAACTCAGAATGGAGGGGCGGGGGGAAACAGCACATGAAGCTGTGGTACAGTCATCAGAAAGAGAGCTGGCATACAACTTCACTGCCTCAGTCTGTCCAATTCCGTATTGTAACTGCATCCCTGTGGAAAGATGTCAACGGCCAGATTCCAGATCTGCAAGGGCAAGCAGTGTTTGGAAGAGAAAGACTTTCTTGGTTCCTGTCAAGCAGCTCCATTGCTTCAATCCCAGTTTAAGTTATTTGGTTACAGCAACATTGGCAAGAGCCTGGGATGATGTAGGCTGGGCACTATCTCAGCTTGTGGTTTTGATCCTTGGCCTGGCGAATCAGGGAGGATTTAGGGAGAAATTCTGTTGCCGTGCAAATTTACAAATAAATCGGGATCCTGAGTGTTACTCCGCCACCTTATGGCCATGAGAGTACAGTGCAGACAAAATCCATAAAGACCCCGCACAAAATAAAGCTGTTCTCTCACTCAACAATTTCTCCTTTTAACGCGTCTCACTTCCTGCAAATAAAAGGTGTGACCAAGTGTACCTATATGGGCCCCAGTTACACCTGTTTTTTTGTGGGGTATGAGGAACATTCCTTGTCTCAGTCCTACTCAGGCCCCCTCTCAGAACTCTTTTCCCGTTATACTGTTGGCTATCGGTGCTGCTTAATGCTCTCGGGTGGACCTGGAGAAATTTATAATTAATCTTGCTTCCAATTTCCAACCGTCTCTCACCTTCACATGGTCCATCTCCGACACTTCCCTTACCACTCTGTCTCCATTTCTGGTGATAGACTGGCTACCAATATTCATTACAAGCCCACCGACTCCCACAGCTCCCTCAACTACACCTCCTCCCAGCCCATCTCTTGTAGGGACTCCATCCCATTCACCCAATTTCTCCACTTCTGTTGCATCTGTTCCAATGATGCTACATTCCAAAACGGCACCTGACAGGTCTTCCTCCGTCCGGCACCAAGGGTTCCACCCTCTCCATCAGGGGGATTAAATGCAGCCTAGGTGACCTCTTTGTGGAACACCGTCGATCAGTTCCCCAGCGTGACCCCGACCTCCCTGTCACTTGCCATTGCAACTCCCAATCTTGCTCTCATGCCCACATATTCATCCTTGGTCTGCTGCTATATTCCAGTGAAGCCCAATGCAAACCGAAGGAACAGCACCTCCTTCTGATGAGGCATTTTACAATTTTTATTTATTTATTTTTTTAATAAACATTTTATTGAGGTATTTTCTTTGGAAGTTTAACAGCAACAAAATCCACAATATAAATAACAAGAAAAGAGAAACAATATATACATAGTGCAAATTCCGCCACTCTCTCCCACAGGTCCTGCCATTATTTACCTCCCTACACTACACTAACCTAATTTACCCCCCTACGCTACACTAACCTAACTTACCTCCCTACGCGACACTAACCCAACTTACCCCCATACACTACACTAACCCAGCTTACCCCCCTACGCTAACTAACCTAACTTACCCCCTACGCTACACTAACCTAACTTACCCCCTACGCTACACTAACCTAACTTACCCCCCTACGCTACACTAACCTAACTTACCCCCCTACGCTACACTAACCTAACTTACCCCCCTACGCGACACTAACCCAACTTACCCCCCTACGTGACACTAACCCAACTTACCCCCCTACGCTACACTAACCTAACTTACCCCCCACGCTACACTAACCTAATTTACCCCCCTACGCTACACTAACCTAACCTACCCCCTACGCTACACTAACCTAACTTACCCCCTACACTACACTAACCTAACTTACCCCCTACACTACACTAACCCAACTTACCCCCCTACGCTACACTAACCCAACTTACCCCCTACGCTACACTAACCTAACTTACCCCCCTACGCGACACTAACCCAACTTACCCCCCTACGCTACACTAACCCAACTTACCCCCAACGCTACACTAACCTAACTTACCCCCCTACGCGACACTAACCTAACTTACCCCCTACGCTACACTAACCTAACTTACCCCCTGCGCTACACTAACCTAACTTACCCCCCTACGCTACACTAACCTAATTTACCCCCCTACGCTACACTAACCTAACTTATCCCCTACGCTACACTAACTTACCCCCTACGCTACATTAACCTAACTTACCCCCCTACGCTACACTAACCTAACTTACCCCCCTACGCTACACTAACCTAACTTACCCCCATACGCTACACTAACCTAACTTACCCCCTACGCTAAACTAACCTAACTTACCCCCATACGCTACACTAACTTAACCCCCTCCCCCTTCTGCTGATCTGATGTTAAATTCTCTGTGAGGAAGTTCACAAATGGTTGCCACCTCCGGGCAAACCCTAACAGAGACCCTCTCATGGCGAACTTAATTTTTTCCAGACAGGAGAAGCCTGCCATGTCTGAAAGCCAGGTCTCCGATTTCGGGGGCTTTGAGTACCTCCATGTCAGCAATATACACCTCCGGGCCACCAGGTAAGCAAAGGCCAGAACATCTGCCTCTTTCTCCTCCTGCATTCCCGGGTCCTGCGATACCCCAAAAATCGCCACTTCCGGACTCATTGCTACCCTCGTATTTAATACCGTGGACATGGTGTCGGCAAACCCCTGCCAAAATCCCCTCAGTTTTGGACATGCCCAAAACATGTGGACATGGTTCGCTGCCCCCCCCCCCCCCCCCCCCCCCCACCCCACCGCACACATCTGTCCTCCACCCCAAAGAATCTGCTCATCCGGTGATGTAGGCTGGGCACTCTCTCAGCTTGTGGTTTGGCCTTGGCCTGGCGAATCAGGGAGGATTTAGGGAGAAAAACTGAGAGGAAAAGGTAAAACCGACGCAAAGAACCGCCCTCACTTCCCTCCTTACTTCTGGAAGTGGCCTGCCAAAACAGAAACCCTCTCATGGCGAACTTAATTTTTTCCAGACAGGAGAAGCCTGCCATGTCTGAAAGCCAGGTCTCCGATTTCGGGGGCTTTGAGTCACGTGAACCCGGTGAACAACCTTAAACTGGATCAGGCTGAGCCTGGCACATGTTGGGGTGGCATTGACCCTTCCTAGCGTGTCTGCCCACAGACCCTCCTCCATCTCACCCCCCAGCTCCTCCTCCTACTTAAGCTGAAGCTCCTCGGTCTGCATCTCCTCCGACCCCATAAGCTCTTTATATATATCCGAGACCCTCCACTCCCCTATCCATCCTCTAGAAACCACCCTATCCTGAATCCCCCTTAACAGCAGGAGTGGGAAGGTTGGCACCTGCCTCTGCAAAAAGTCCCGCACCTGTAAATACCGGAGATCATTCTCTCCACGCAACGCAAACTTCTCCTCCAGCGCCCTCATACTCGGGAAGCTTCCTTCCATGAACAAGTCCCCCATCCTCTCTATCCCTGCTCTCCCCAAATACGGAACCCCCCCCATCCATCTTCCCCGGGGAAAACCTATGGTTATCGCCGATTGGGGACCACACCGATGCCCCCTCTTGTCTCCTCCACTGCCCCCAGATTCTCACGGTCACCACCACCACCGGACTGGTGGAATAACGTGCCGGCGGCAACAGCAGGGGTGGCATCACCAGTGCCCCATAACTTGTGCCCTTACACGAGGCCGCCTCCATGCGCACCCATGCTCTGCTCGCTCCCCCCCCCCCCCCCCCCCCCCCCCCCTCACTATGGCTATGTTGGCCGCCCAGTAGTAACTGCTGAAATTCGGCAGCGCCAACCTGCTATCTCCCCGGTTCCGTTCCAGCATTGCCTTCTTCACCAGCCCGGCCCAACAGAAAGCCCACAATAATCTTATTAATCCACTTGAAAAAGGAACGCGGGATGAAAATGGGAAGGCACTGGAAAAGGAAGAGAAACCTCGGGAGGACCGTCATTTTTAACGACTGCACCTTACCAGCCAGAGACAGCGGGAGCGCATCCCATCTCCGGAAATCCTCCTTCATCTGGTCCACCAACAGGGCCAGGTTCAATTTGTGTAGCCTATCCCAATCCCGCGCCACCTGAATACCCAAGTATCTAAAACTGTCCGCCATCGCTCTGAACGGTAGTTCCCCCAATCGCCTCTCCTGACCATTCGACTGCACCACAAACAGCTTGCTCTTCCCCATATTGAGCTTGTAACCCAAAAACCGGCCGAATTCCCCTAGGATTCCCATAACTTCCCCCATCCCCTCCATTGGGTCAGAGACATACAGCAGCAAGTCATCCGCATCCAATGAGACTCTGTGTTCCACCCCCCAACCAGCCCCTTGAGGCCCTCAGAACAATCGCCAGCGGCTCTATCGCCAGCGCAAACAGCAGTGGGGAGAGGGGACACCCCTGTCTCGTCCCCCGGTGTAATCTGAAATATTCTGACGTTGTCCTATTTGTCCGTACACTAGCTGCCGGCGCCCAGTACAGCAGCCTAACCCATTCAACAAGGCCCCTCCCAAACCCGAACCGCTCCAGCACCTCCCATAATTAATCCCACTCGACCCAGTCGAACGCTTTTTCGCGTCCATCACAACCACCACTTCAACTTCGCTACCCCCCCGGGGGCACATAATCACATTGAGCAGCCTTCTAACATTGGCCACCACCTGCCTGCCCTTAACAAACCCCGTCTGGTCTTCTCCTATAACGTCCGGTACACAGTCCTCAATCCTAGAGGCCAGAACCTTGGACAGGAGCTCGGCATCCACGTTTAACAAGGATATCGGCCTATAAGAACCACACAGCTGCGGGTCCTTGTCCCTTTTCAAAATGAGCGAAATGATGGCCTGTGACATTGTCTGGGGTAGAACTCCTCTTTTCTTGGCCTCATTAAAGACTTTCAACGGCATTGACCCCAATATCCCGGAGAACTTTTATAGAACTCGACTGCGTACCCGTATGGTCCCGGGGCCTTCCCCGACTGCATGACCTTCAAGCCCTCCATTATCTCCTCCAGCCCAACCGGGGCCACCAGCCCTTCTACCAGCTCCCTGTCCACCTTTGGGAAAGTCAACCCATCCAAGATGTGCCTCATCCCCTCCGGCCTCCCAGGGGGCTCCGATGTATACAGCCTACTATAATGTCCCGAAAGATCTTGCTCACCCCCACCGAGTCCCCAACTAAGTTCCCATCCCCATCAACCACTTTCCCTATTTCCCTCGCCACCTCCCTTTTTCTGAGCTGCTGTGCAAGAAACCTACTGGGCTTTTCCCCGTGCTCGTACACCGCTCCCTGCACCTTCCTGAGCTGCTCCACTGCCCTACCTGTAGTTAACAAACTAAATTCCACCCGCAGCCTCTGGCGTTCCCTCAATAGCCCCGCCTCTGGAGCCTCCGCGTAACTCCTATCCACTTGTAGGATCTCTCTTACCAGTCGGTCCGTTTCTGCCCTATCCGCCCTGTCCCTGTGAGCCTGGATCGAGATCAGCTCTCCTCTCACCACTTCCTTCAGCGCTTCCCAGACCACCGCTGCTGAGCCCTCCCCAGTGTCATTTACATGCAGGTAGTTCAGCATGCACTTCCTCAATCTCTCACAAACCATTTCGTCCCCCAACAGCCCCACATCGAATCGCCAGTGCGGGCGCTGTCTGCCATCTGTACGGACCTGCAGGTCCACGCAGTGCGGAGCATGGTCCGAGATCGTAATTGCCGAATAGCCCGTGCCCACCACCCCAGCCAACAGGGCCCTGCCCACAACAAAGAAATCTATCCGGGAATAGACCTTGTGAACGTGGGAGAAGAAAGAAAATCCCCAGGCTCTCGGCTGCCTAAATCTCCACGGATCCACCCCCTCCATGAATCCTTTCAGCTCCTTTGCTATTGCTGGCACCCTACCCGTACTCAAACATGGCCGATCCAGGCCTGGATCAATAGCCATGTTGAAATCCTCACCCATAATTAGCCTGTGCAAATCCAGGTCCGGAATCTTCCCCAGCACCCGCTTTATAGAGTCCCCTTCGTCCCAATTTGGCGCAAAAACGTTGACCAACACTACCTTCATCCCCTGCAGCCTACCACTAATGATAAATCTCCCTCCTACATCCGAGACTATCCTCCCGCCTCAAACGCCACCCGCTTATTGATCAAAATCGCAGCACCCCTTGTCTTAAGAGTCCAGCCCCGAGTGGAAAACCTGCCCAACCCAGCCTTTCCTCAAATTGACCTGATCCACCACCTTCACCGGCCCATTCAGCCCCCGGACGTTCCAAGTGACCAGCCTGGTTGGGGGGCAAAGTGCCCCCCCTCCCCGCTGGTCAGCCATCACCCTTCTTGGGCCTGCCTCTAGCCCGTGCGCCGCATCTCCTCCGGCCTGCCACGGGCAGCCCCCCCCACCGCCGATCCCCTCAGTGGCCTTCCATCGAAGTCCTTCCCACGTCAGCAGAAAGCCCCCTGCCCCAAGGAACACTACTCTAAATCCCAACCCAACTTTAAACTAATCTTATACACCCCCCCCCCCCCCCCCCCCCCCCACTGTGCTTCCGTGAACTAGCTCACTCTAGCTAGTTTGGTGACCCCCCCGCCTCTGGTGCCAAGAAGTCTCCCACCCATTGTTCCCTCACTCCCCTTCCCTCACTCCTGCAAACAAGTTTCCTCATCCAGCCGTCCCCAACAAACACCCAGCAGCAAGCTAAAACAAAGATCAAAGGCACCACCCACCGAAACCCAGACAGGCATGTCTCCATCCCACCAAAGCGCACAAGAGTATAATTACCCAAACTACAACACAAGAAGAACAATTACCAACATCTACCCCACAAACAGAAAAGAACCAAAAACAAAACGAAAAATCGATTCTCCCCCCCATCACTCCCCTTAACAGAGTTCCAAAGTGAAGACTTATACAAAGCAATACTAAAAAACATAGCGAATTTTAACACCAGGAGGAGGAAAAAACACCCCCCCCCCCCCCCCCCAACCACCGTAGCAATCCGAGGGGGGAGAGATGAAAAAAAACAGATAAACAAAAAAAAACCCAGAAAAAGAACAGGCAAAGAAAAAGGGCCCAATATAGGTCAACACGTTGTCACCGAGTCCAAAAGTTCTCAAGCTCCCACCAGTCCTTTTCTTTTTGCATAGTCCAGCACCTCATCGGGCGACTCAAAATAACGGTGTTGGTCTTCATGCATGACCCACAAGCTCGCCGGGCACAGCAGGCCGAACTTCACCTGCTTCTTAAAGAAGATCGCCTTGACCTGGTTGAAGCCTGCCCTCTTCCTCGCCACCTCCACGCTCAGGTCCTGGTATACCCGCAGGATGCTATTCTCCCACTTGCACCTTCGCGTGTGCTTGGCCCACCGCAGAATACATTCCTTATCCAGGAACCTGTGGAATCTCACCACCGTTGCCGTCGGAGGGTCCCCCGCCTGCGGCTTCCTGGCAAGCGCCTGATACGCCCTGTCCACCTCCAGCGGTCGGGGGAATGCCCCTTCGCAAGCAGCTTTTCGAACATACCCGTCACGTATGCTCCTGCATCTGCTCCCTCAGGAAGCCCGACGATTCTTAGATTATGTCGACGGGACCGGTTCTCAAGGTCTTCCACCTTTTCCAAGAGCCTTTTCTGCTGCTCTCGAAGCATCCCCACCTCCAGCTCCACCGCTGTTTGGTGCTCCTCTTGTTCCAGCAGTTCCTTCTCCACCTTCTGAATCGCCCGGTCCTGAGCGTCCAGTCTGCTTTCCGGGCGATCAATTGTCCCCTTGATCGGGTCCAGACATTCTCACTTCTGTCTGGCAAAACCATCCTGGATACCCTACATCACTGGGTTCGCTGCACTCTGCGCTGCCACCCCAGGGGTCCGCCCCTCGGCCATACTGACTCCCGTTCCAGCTTCCACACCACTCACTACTGGCTTCTTGTTCCTGCCCTTTCGCACGCTTCTAATCCTTTTTTCTATAAACCAATGCGAGGAAACTGTGCCCAGCTGCCTCAGCCAACAAATCTTCTAATTAAAATCGAAGAAAAGTCCAGGGGAAAGGTCCAAGAGCCCAACCTGAGCGGGAGCCACCAAAAGTGCGACCTACTCCTCCATAGTCGCCACTGGAAGTCAGCTTTATTTATTTTTAAATTTAGAGTACCCAATTCATTTTTTCCAATTAAGGGGTCATGCATTGTGGCCAATCTACCTACTCTGCACATCTTGAATTGTGGGGGTGAAACCCACACAAACACGGGGAGAATGTTCAAACTCCACACGGATAGTGACCCAGGGCTGGGATTGAACCTGGGACCTCGGTGGCGTGAGGCAGCAGTGCTAACCACTGCATCACCGTGCTGCCTTTTTACAGCTTTTCGAACTTAACATGGAGTTCAACAACTTCAAACCATGAGCTCTCTCCTCCATCCTAAATCTTTTTTTATATCCAATTTTTTTGACCCAATGTCCCACCTCCCCACGGGGCATCTGTGACTTGATCTTGAGTTTTGCTTTCACTTGTTATTAAACACATTCTGCCATCTTACCTTTATGGCACTATTGGCACCTTCTTTAAGGGCATCAGGATTTCTTGTGACCGAGCTGGGTGCAGACGTTAATTTAAAAAGCTGATGTTTTGCAAACATTTTTGGGCCCCCCTCGCTTGCAATGTTCAGAAACCTCTGCAGCAACTGTGCCTATTTCTCCTCCATATTATCTGCAAAAAAATTTCAATGACCTCATCTAAGCAACGGACTGCTCCCTGATCTTTTACTCCCCAGGAGCTTTGCGTTTTCTGGGTAAACCTGGGTGAATTCCAAACTAGCTGGACAACAACTCCTTAAAGCAGTTGCTGGAATTTAAACACTAATTCAACAATGGCCAGCAGAGGGCAGCAGGACCTTAGTTTTTCAAGTTTTATTACCCTCCATTTTGAAATAATTGAGACATCCACTCACGACAGTTGCATTTACTGAAGAAAAGTGACTCACGGTGTTTTATACAGTATTGGAGAAAATTGGTGCCAGAAGGAGAGAAGTGCGAGGAAAATGTGACAATAATGTATTGTTTCCATCAACATAATGGCGAGACTTGTACAGCCAAATGCACACATCCACCTTACTGGCTGCAACAGGTAACACTAACAAACGATAAATTTAAACTTGACGTTGTACATAAGAAAGTTAGGCAGTACAATGTGCAAGATGGATGGGCATGGGCAACTCAACAGAAATACACATTCAATGACAAAGATACATTTGAACAAGGCAGTTTTGTTGAATATTAAAAGTCAGGACATGCAGAGGTCAGGGGTAAGAGGGGGTGGGGAAGGTATCTTAGCCCATATCTGGGAGTAGGTTGGTACGGTTCAGCACATGTTCTGTATACGGCAGTGTATGGTTAAGAATTGCTTTCTTTGGATTGATACCTTTAAAATGAGGTTTGCTTACATACAACTTTCCCAGTTGGCTGTACCCTTACCCTAAATGTTGAAGCAAGGCCTGAGGTGAAGAGGTTGGCTTGGATCCAGCTGACCTTTGGAACCACTGAAAACTGCACTCTCCTCTGCGCTGGCTTCCCTACCCCATCCCACCAACCCCAAATTGGTCCCTACAAGGGTCAACTCTATGAAAGGGTATTACTGGGTTTGTCATGGGCAGACAGCGAACATCAGACACTATTGAACGTGGTCATAACCCCACCCGAGGAGACACCAGAAGTGATCATCTCCCTGGACCTAGAGACGGCCTTCAATCGAGTAGAATGGAAGTACCTCAGGAGACAGTGGAACGGTTGGGCCAGGGTTCACATCGTGGGTGGTACAGCGCTCCCACGATGAGCGTATGGGCAAATGCCACCAGCTGACAATATTCAGCTACACAGAGACACAAGGCAAGGATGTCCAATTTCCCCGCTGCTGTTCGCTCTGGCAATTGAGCCGCTGGCTATTGCACACAGACCAGTGAAGAGGTGGAGAGGCATTCAGAGAGGAGTCAGGGAGCACAGAGTCTTTCTCCTGGTGGATGACCTGCTGCTCTACATCTGAGCAATAGCGAAATCTTCCCGGTAAACCCCCAGCGGAAGACGCAGAGCTAGGAACGCTGCCATTCAGACTGGCCCAAACCAAATTCAGATAACCTGGTGATCTAAATAGCCCACAACTGGGCACAGCTCCACAAGTGGAATCTGACTAACCGGGTGGAGGAGGTGAAAAGGCACCTGTGAAGGTGGGACTCGTTCCTGCTCTCCTTGGCAGGGAGAATGCAGACAATAAAAATGAACGTGCTGCCAAGGATCCGCTTCATATTCAGATCACTCCCGATCTTCATCCCCAAATCCTTCACCAAGGTGGACAAACTAATCACAGTCTTTGTTTGGCTGGAAAGTACCCCAGGGTCTGCAAAACCGTCCTACTGGGCAACAATTAGAGAACGGGTGCGGGGGTGGCTGGGGGAGCAGAAATGGGTACGGATGGAGACCTCCTGTGCTGGAATGTCTCTGTGGACACTGGCCACCACCCCACTCCTATCCCCCCCCCAGCCAACTGTTGGGTGAACCTGGTGGTGGAAGCCACACTAAGAACCTGAGACGAAGGAGAGTTGACAGTAAGTGACCTATACGTGGGCAGTAGAGAAGCGACCCTGGGGGAACTAACGGAGAAAGCTCCATATCGCGAAAGGGAATGAGTTTTGATACCTTCAATTACGGGACTTCTTCCTCAAGGGGGCCACAATATTCCCCCAGATACCTAGACACACCCTGCTGGACAGACCATTAGCGCAGGACAAACTAGGGGATGGTAAATGCGCAGACATATATGGACAACTGCTAGAGGTAAGGGCCCCACTGGATGAGACAAGAGAAAGACAGGAGGAAGAACTGGGCACAGAAATAGGGGGAGGAATCTGGAGCAAGATCCTGTATAGGGTGAACTTCAACTCCTTCCCAGAGTTGGAAGACAGATGCGAGCGATGTCAGGGGGGGTCCGGCCAAGCACTCCCACATGTTCTGGGCCTACTCCAAGCTAATCCGGCTCTGGACCACCTTCTTCGAAGCCGTGTCCAAGATCGTGGGAGTGAAGGAGTGGAATTCGGAGTGGTCAGAGCAGCCAGAACCCTGAGGGGAGAGGAGCCACTCCTTGGCCTTGGCCTCCCGGATTGCCTGCAGCGACTCCTGCTCAGGTGGAGGTCAGCAGCACAACCCAAGGCTTCAAGCGTGGCTGTCCTGTGGAATTCCTGAGGCTCGAAAAAAATAAAATTTGCCATCAAGGGGTCAGAGGAAGAATTCCACGAGGAATCGCCGGTGTGTGTTTGGGAGGGGCAAGAAAAGAGACGGGGCGGCGGACACCCATAACACTAGGAGGAAGTGAAATGTTTGCACTACACCAGGGGCATGGGTGCTCACAAGCAGCACGACAGCAACACGGCCCTACAAAAGGCAAAGTTATATCTCCTTTTTTGCTTCTTCTTGTGGTGATGTACTGTACTGTGTGTTCATCGCCTCCTCAGTTTACAATGCGGTAATTCCTGTCTATATATTTACTACACTTGTGTACACTGGTCACATTTTTACTAAGTTTATTACAAGGGTACAATTTAATTGCATTTCTCTTATTTTTATTATAATGATGTATTTTATTCATATCTTTTATCGTTGATACAGTTGTGTATTTGGTATGTTTAATAGGCTTAAAATGAAAATTTTCAATAACATTTTTATAGGACGGCATGGTGGCACAGTGGTTAGCACTGCTCCCAGCCCCGGGTCATTGTCCGTGTGGAGTTTGCACATTCTCCCCGTGTCTGCATGGGTCTCACTCCCACAACCCAAATATGTGCAGGAAAAAAAAATGAATAATAATCTTTATTGTCACAAGTAGGCTTACGTTAACACCGCAATGAAGATACTGTGAAAAGCCCCTAGTCGCCACATTCCAACACCTGTTCGGGTACACTGAGGGAGATTTCAGAATGTCTAATTCACCTGACGAGCACATCTTTCGGGACTTGTGGAAGGAAACCGGGAGCACCCGGAGGAAACCCACGCAGACACGCAGAACGTACAGACAGTGACCCAAGCCGGGAATCGAAACCAGGTCTCTGGTGCTATGAAGCAACAGTGCTAACCATTGGGTACTTTAAATGAAAACTATTTTTATTAAATGAATGGGTATTCCCAGCAAATTAATATAATGGCGACAAGGTCAGAAAAATTCTATGTTTGCAATATTATCTACAATGCGATACTTATCAGGTTATGGCCCGAATGGGAGGCTCCAATAGCTTTTGCATTACCAAACAGTCAAGCTTCAGTGTGCCACCAAGCACAGGAAGCATTTTCATTTCACAGGTATATTCTCAATCTGTACAATTTCCGGGTGTCACGGACAAGCAATCTGCAGCTGAAAGTGCCACTTGTCTTAAACTGGAAGAATACAATAAACCAGCTTCTGATCCCAACCCAAATAATTAATGTTTAACACAGTGTGGAGCTTTATAGAATGACTTGCCAAACTCTTGATTGTGGGGGAGGGGCGCTGAGCGAGTCCAAGACAGCAGGGAAAAGCTTCTTTACCTTCGATGACACCATTCTGTTTCTCATTAAAATAAGTCTTCTGAGTTAAGCAAACCCACCAAGTACGTCAGAATGGCAGCACGGCGAAGTGGTTAGCACTGTTAACTCACGCCGCTGAGGACCCGGGTACGATCCCAGCCCCGGGTCACTGTCCGCATGGAGTTTGCACATTCTCCCTGTGTCTGCGTGGGCCTCACCCCCACAACCCAAAAAGATGCACAGGTTAGATGAATTGGCCACGCTAAATTGCCCCTTAATTGTGGGGGGAAAAAAAGAATTGGGTACTTATATTTAAAAAATGCTGCAAGTGAGAGAGAGAGAGAGAGAGAGAGAGAGAGAGAGAGAGAGAGAGAGAGGCAAAAGGAAAATAAATCAAATCATATTGTTGGCATACAGCATCTGCTCGATCCCCTGAAGAGTGACGCCTGATGTCCAATGGATAAGGCACCCCCCGATCACAAATTCTGGTTATGTTCCTTCATCCATTCCTGAGACAGATTCTGAAATCTACACGGTTCAGATCTAGCATCTTTCGAGGATCCTGCCCCCTCTGGTTTCGGATTTGACCTCCTTCCGCTGTCACAAAGTGTGGGTCTCCATTCTGGGACCAGACAGGTTTAGCTCAGTTGGCTGGACAGCTGGTTCGTCATTCAACAAGCATGTAGATGAAACACCAGTCGTGCATATCCAAATCCGCACGGGTGTCCCTCGGCCTCCACAAGAAATGGGACACACCAAATCCTGGGGCCCATTTTTGGAGATTCACTTGGCATCACTGCCTCCTATCATCTCCCCCACATCACAACCATACAATGCTGCCCTATTCAATCAGAGGATATCTAAATAAGTTCCCAAAATGCAAAAGCCAGGTGATAAAAGGAAACCTTCATAAAGTGTCAATTCATTCTTGAAGCAACAGTAGAAAAACAAAGCTGACTGGAACTGCTCCAACATAAGTAGGCCCCCACAACGACAAGTGAAGACAGGTAGATGGAATGAATCTCAAAACACCAAGTCAACAGAATATAAACAGCATTTTAGAAAAATGTTTTTTCTCATGGAACTTTTGGGAGGGCAGTAATGCGAGTTTGATGTCACAAAACATGCAACATGAGGAAAAGATGGGAGTAGGAGAAATGGGGAGAGTCAGGCTGATACAAAACGGATGTTCTTTCTGGTCAGCATTTATAAAACATAAATAGAATACAATTTTCAATTGAACATGCCCAAATACTGGACCACATGACCGTTCAAAGAGCGTACAACGTGACCGGTTCCCGAGTTGAGGAGCAGCAGCAGCTCTGAAGGGCAAGGCAGTCCAAACATAGTTACTGTTTAACCACAAACTGGCAATACATAAGGAAAGCTTCAGTGTCTGGGCCACAAAGTAAAAATCCAGGTATGGTAGCTCTAGTTTAGATCCAATGTAAAGTTAATAGGGTTCCTGACCTTCCTCTATGCAAGGGGGAAGCACTGAATCCCTGGTTAGCTCAAATAGAATCATAGAATCACTACAGTGCAGAAGGAGGCCATTCAGCCCATCGAGTTTGTACTGACCCTCTGAAACCACATCCTATTTAGGCCCAATCTCCCACCCCATCTCTGCAACTCCACAAACCCCACCTAACGTTTTCTTTTTGGACACAAAGGGGCAATTTAGCCTGGCCAATCCATCGAGCGGCACATCTTTGGAACGTGAATGGAAGCCGGAGCATCCGGAGGAAACTTAGTAGACATGGGGAGAACATGCAAACTCCACACAGCCAATTACTGGTATGAATCAGAATGGCATATTGAGATACTGAAACTCGCTTTTGCCTTCCAAGGCTGGTGAGGGCAAATCTCTCAATAACGAAACAGCAAGTATCTCCAGACAGCAGTGACCTTTAGAAAGACAGTAAGAAGTCTTACAACACTAGGTTAAAGACCCAACAGGTTTGTTTCGAATCATCAGCTTTCGGAGCACAGCTCCTTCATCTCTCCTTTAGAAAGACAGGACAGGCAAGAAAATAAATATATTAATTTTAAACACTGGAATTAACATGCTCAAAATAACTGTATGTCAATCCCAGGTTGTCAAGCGCAGGTTATCAAGGGAAGAGGTTTTCTTTGTTCATCCAATAGAGTATTTGTAGTTCTAACCTTCCAGGCTTATGCCTGGATAAAGTATTTTGAGCAACATGGCTGAGTGTGGTACTCGTGGTTACAGGCATGTCACTGGTAACAATGATGGGAAAAGAATGAACAAATTGAGACGTTGAATCAAGAGCATCACACTAAGCAAGCAAGGTAAAGTGGCCATAGTCCCAGATGATCATAGGCTGCTTTCCCCTTTGAGGGGAGAGCTGACTGGTAATGATTTAACCTGAGGGTCACCACATCTCAGGTGAGATTGGATTTGTTTATTATTACATGTACCGAAGTATAGTGAAAAGTATTTTTCTGCGAGCAGCTCAACAGATCATTAAGTACATGAAAAGAAAAGGAAATAAAAGAAAATACATTGAGGCGGACCCTTCATGAGTAACCTCAGCCGGTGCAGGAATTGAACCAGTGCTGCTGGCCTTGCTCTGCATCACAAACCTGCTGTCTACTGAGCTAAACCAGCACCCGGTTGCAAAGCACACAGTTTTGCATTACATTGTTACGCCATCCTGGGCTAGTGCACAGTCAATTCCAGCCCCACATAAAAATCCCTGAAGTCTTATTGTACCACACAAGCCAACCTACGCCCATCTCCATATTACCCAGCTTTACCTCTATCAATCTGCTGTTGAAACCCTCATCCTGGTTTCTGTTACCTACAGACTTGGAATACTCCACCACACTCTTGCCCAGTCTCCCATTTTCCACCTCTTGCCTGTATCCCATTCGCCCATCAGCCCTTTGCTTGCTGACCTACACTGGTTCCCAATCTGGCAACACCTCAATTTTAAAATTCTCACCCTCTTGATCAAATCCCACCGTGGCCTTGTTCTTCCCTACCTCAAACATCCTCCAGTCAAACAGTCCATAGATCTCTGCATTCCTCCAATTCCGGCCTCTTGAGCATGTCACATATTCTGATGTCTACATTTTCTGTTTGGTCGTTTCTTTGTCCAATCATGCTTCTGTGAAGTGCTTTCAAATGTTTACTAATGGTCAATGTAAGTGGATGGTCAAGCTCAGTGGCAGCATCAACAGCTAACGCTGGTTTCCTTATTGCAGTCAGGGCAAAGTCACAATTCAAAGAAAATCGACCCAAGGCTTTACAGTTACAGTTATTGGTTTTCTAAAAGACTGGGTCTGTCAACATAGAGCTCCTTCAGAGCTTCAAGTCGTTTTCAGAATAACAAACTACAGGTGGGGATTCCAGTGTCTAATTGAACGGTAGCACAGTGCTTAGCACTGTTGCTTCACAGCAGCAGGGTCCGAGGTTCGATTCCCGGCTTGGGTCACTGTCTGTGTGGAGTGTGCTCGTTCTCCCAGTGTCTGCGTGGGTTTCCTCCGGGTGCCCCGGTTTCCTCCCACAAGTCCCAAAAGACATGCTTGTGAGATGAACTGGACATTCTGAATTCTCCTGCCGTGTACCCGAACAGGCGCCGGATTGTGGCGACGAGGGGCTTTTCACAGCAACTTCATTGTAGTGTAATGTAAGCCTACTTGTGGCAATAAATATTACAAAAAATTATAAAACCCAAGGGAGGATATTTGGAGTAGATTGCATCAAAGGCAAATTTAAACAGTATTTGCTGAAACATGTTAGCTTATTGACTAATAGTTATCCCACCACAGCAGGTATCCCAATTCACTGAAACTGCCTGCCCATTTTCTGTGGAAATTGCAGAACCCAAAACCTGCATGAACTGGTTAGAATGGGAGTGCCTATTTAAGGTACACTCATGCATCCCTGAAGCAATGTTCCTTCCAGAAGAATGATTACAGGAACCTTTACATCACTGTTGATGAGAAATCTCAAGGGAAATGCTTTCTAGTCAAAACAGAAAGATAAAGCTGGCATCGTTTCTACTGATCACACACTAATAACCATGTACAGCCTCTCTACCTGGACAAATAAGACTACTACAACTTAACATAAGAACATAAGAACTAGGAGCAGGAGTAGGCCATATGGCCCCTTGAGCCTGCTGTGCCATTCAATGAGATCATGGTTGATCTTTTGTGGACTCAGCTCCACTTTCCCGCCCGAACACCATAACCCTTAATCCCTTTATTCTTCAAAAACTATCTATCCTTATCTTTAAAACATTGAATGAAGGAACCTCTACTGCTTCACTGGGCAAGGAATTCCATAGATTCACAACCCTTTGGTTGAAGAAGTTCCTCCTAAATCTACTTCCCCTTATTTTGAGGCTATGTCCCCTAGTTCTGCTTTCACCCGCCACTGGAAACAACCTGCCCGCATCTATCCTATCTATTCCCTTCATAATTTTAAATGTTTCTATAAGATCCCCCCTCATCCTTCTAAATTTCAACGAGTACTATCCGAGTCTACTCAACCTCCCCTCGTAATCCAACCCCTTCAGCTCTGGGATTAACCTAGTGAATCTCCTCTGCACACCCTCCAGCGCCAGTAAGTCCTTTCTCAGGTAAGGAGACCAAAACTGAACACGATACTCCAGGCATAACCTCCCTAGTCTTAAACTCCATCCCTCTAGCAATGAAGGACAAAATTCCATTCGCTTTCTTAATCACCTGTTGCACCTATAAACCAACTTTTTGCGACTCATGCACGAGCACACCCAGGTCTCTCTGCACAGCAGCATGTTTTAATATTTTATCATTTAAATAATAATCCCTTTTGCTGTTATTCTTACCAAAATGGATAACCTCACATTTGTCAACATTGTATTCCATCTGCCAGACCCAAGCCCATTCACTTAACCTATCCAAATCCCTCTGCAGACTTCCGGTATCCTCTGCACTTTTTGCTTTACCACTCATCTTAGTGTCGTCTGCAAACTTGGACACATTGCACTTGGTCCCCAACTCCAAATCATCTATGTAAATTGTGAACAATTGTAGGCCCAGCACTGATCCCTGAGTGACACCACTAGCTACTGATTGCCAACCAGAGAAACACCCATTAATCCCCACTCTTTGCTTCTATTAATTAACCAATCCTCTATCCATGCTACTACTTTACCCTTAATGCCATGTATCTTTATCTTATGCAGCAACCTTTTGTGTGGCACCTCGTCAAAGGTTTTCTGGAAATCCGGATATCGACATCCATTGGCTCCCCGTTATCTACTGCACTGGTAATGTCCTCAAAAAATTCCACAAAATTCTCAGAATCTCACATGTGACTGTTCATTTGTTTCCTTTTGAAGTGTTTTAAATAATTATTACTCCTTCCTCTCTGGTAGAGCGACAAGAGTTTTGAGAAACAGACGCATAAGAAGCAAAGGCGAGTCAGCACATGATCCAGATTGAAGTTGGGCAGCACGGTAGCATGGTGGTTAGCACAAATGCTTCACAGCTCCAGGATCCCAGGTTCGATTCCCGGCTGGGTCACTGTCTGTGCGGAGTCTGCATGTCCTCCCCGTGTGTGCGTGGGCTTCCTCCGGGTGCTCCGGTTTCCTCCCACAGTCCAAAGATGTGCGGGTTAGGTGAATTGGCCATGCTAAATTGCCCGTAGTGTCCTTAAAAAGGAAGGTTAAAGGGGGGGGGGGGGGGGGGGGTTGTTGGGTTACGGGTATAGGGTGGATACGTGGATTTGAGTAGGGTGATCATGGCTCGGCACAACATCGAGGGCCGAAGGGCCTGTTCTGTGCTGTACTGTTCTATGTTCTAAGTAGTGGCTGAGCAACATGGAGCAAAAAACAAATCCCAGCCTGTGTCAAATTAGTGATTCCAGATAAGGCAGTAATACGAGCCTCCAAACTGGCTAAAGAATTTTGGGAGAAGCAGACAGGGAGAATAAGACAAGATTCCTGATCCTGTCAATGATCATTATTTAGCAACCCCCCCCCCCCCAAAAAAAACTCGAGTTTGGGTATAATCTCCACAGTTAAGAGAAGGGGGAAGATGGTAGGAAAGTAAAGATGACTACCAAAACAGAAAAGGGTATACACACACAGCTGCCCAATTTTGTGTATGACTAACATGCACACATAAAACAATTAAACTTAGCCTAAAATAAGTCCTCATGTGCTGGTTTGTATGGGCTGGGAGTGATTGTTGGAATGGAAAAAATGGGCAGATGTGCCAGGCTAGGCCTGGTTGAGGTTCAGAGTGAACTTGGAACAAATGAAGTAGGGCAAATCGGGCCGGGGGGAATTTATTGGTCGCTGCTACTCAACTCAACCAGAAGTGTGGGTCAAGTTCTTTGCAACGTAAAAATGTTTTAACTACAATGCCTGTTGTGAAGCATCTGTGGGCAATTTACCACAAAGGCACTAAATAAATGCAAGCTGTTGTTGTTGCTCATCTACAAGAAACAAATTAAATAACTAGTGGCCATTCTTGGTGTTGCTTAAATCGGAGGCGATGCTTATTTTAAGTAATCTGCGACGCATAAACTATGTTCCTTCAAGCCTTCAACTTTTCGGTTGTAAATGGAAGAATTTTGATTTGGTTGATTTCAGGTCAAAGGTTACAAGGTTGGCTTTAAAGCATGCAGCAGTTCAAGGTTGTTTCTGTAAGCACATTCAGTCATCCTCCATGCAGCAGTTCATGGTTGTTTCTGTAAGCACATTCAGTCATCCTCCATGCAGCAGTTCATGGTTGTTTCTGTAAGCACATTCAGTCATCCTCCATGCAGCAGTTCATGGTTGTTTCTGTAAGCACATTCAGTCATCCTCCATGCAGCAGTTCAAGATTGTATCTGTAAGCACATTCAGTCATCCTCCATGCAGCAGTTCAAGGTTGTATCTGTAAGCACATTCAGTCATCCTCCATGCAGTAGTTCAAGGTTGTATCTATAAGCACATCCAGTCATCCTCCGAACTATCTTATCATTTCTTTCAATCTCCAAATATACTATACAACACAGTCTTTTATTCTCACAAATAATGGCAGAATTTCCAGCAAGAAAATTGGTGCAGTTCCCGTTGGCCCTGGCAGTGTGATCGGGATCATAATCTTTAAGGACCAAAAAAAAAAATTTCCTCCCACAGAGAAAATGCCACGTCTGAATCGTGACACATCTGATTTGCACGACCAAGGGGTAATCTGGGCACTTCAATCAAGAGGACGTTGCATTTAAGCGGCTCCACCGCATTTGATCAGATTTACGTCAGGACGACGGCAGCAAGGAAATCAGGTCCTTAATTTACTGAGGAGTCTCTCACCCATGTCCCCTCCCCCCCCTCTCCCCACCCAGTCCTTTGTATGTTTTCAAGAAGGGGTTAGATATAGCTCTTGGGGCTAAAGGGATCAATGTTTTGGCCTCAAATGCTTTCTGTGGTAGGGATTTCCACATGCTCACGTTAATGGGACAGTTTTATCATGGCCAATCCACCTAGCCTGCACATCTTTGGACTGGATGGAAACCGGAGCACCTGGAGGAAACCCACACAAACACAGGGAGAACGTGCAGACTCCACATAGTCATCCAGGGCTGGAACTAAACCTGGGTTCCTGGAGCTGTGAGGCAGCTGTGCTGACCAATTTGATCATACGTTATGCTTGTAAAAAGAAACATCATTGGCATCACCTGCCCATCCAGCCCAATCAGGTCCTCCTGTGGACAATGAACACTTTGATAACAGAGGGTCAACAGCTGGCACAAAGGTCACAATGTTGGTTCAAAGTTAACAGAGAGGGAGATGGTATGACGTTACATTACTCAGCTTAATTTAACTCTGCATCATTAAAAGCTGTTAATAGATACTGCCCGAAGTGGGAATAACATTTGTTGCTCAATCATTCCCCAACACTGCCTTTGGGATTTTCGTGACAACAGCCTGAATGCACTTTGAATAGTGATTATAGTGACATCACTTGGTAATCCTAGACTGGGTACACAGTGATAAGTTTATTTTTGGCCATCTTTATTATTAAGCTCGATGATTTTTCAACCTGCAGTTCTTAATCACGATTGCAAATCATGATATAAGGCAGATCATGCTTCCCCAGAGGGTCATGATGGTTAAATGTACATCCCTCCATAGAACTTTACACAGTATCTTTAATGTAATAAAACATCCCAAGGCTCTTCAGAGGAGCATTACAAACCAAAATATGACACAAAGTCACACAAGGAGATTATTAATTGTGATGACTAAAATTGGTCGAAGAGTTAAGTTTTTAAGGAGTATCGAATAGGAGAAAAGTGAGGCAGAAAGTATTCCATTATTCTAGGGCCTAGGTAGCTGAAGGCACGACCACCAATGGTAGAGGAATTCAAATTGGGAACGAAGAAACCACCAGAATTAGAGCAGCACAGTTATCTTAGAGGATTGTGCGGTTGAAGGAGAATACGGAGTTGGGATGTTGCTTGACTGGGAGACATCGTAGGTCAGTGAGTGCAGAAGTGACAGGGCTTGGTACAAGTAGGGACACAAACACCAGGGCTTTGGATGGTGTCAAGTTTACGGAGGGTGGAATGTGGGATACTAGTCAGGAGTGCATTGAATTTGTCAAGTTTAGAGATAATGAAGGCATGAATGATTCAAATGACAAAAACCAGGAAGGTCACAGGTATCAGAGGTTAGCTGCTGTGGCAGATATTTTACAAGCAAGAGTCATCGGAAGACTCGTCTCCGTGGTAGTAAGCGTGATGGCTAATGATTGATCTGCAGGCTACTGAGCAGTTGGGGTACAAGAACCCCTGGTTTGGAGGCGGCTCTATTTATTAAGCAAAGACAAATCCCCGAAGCCTTGCGACAGCCTCCTCATTTGGTGAGTTTAAGGTGATTGGTTTGCCAGTTAGCATTGTTTGTTTCTTTGTACGAGTGCATAAAAGAGTTTGTCCTGGGGCCCCAGCATTAAGAGATTGGCTGCACTGGGGGCCGTGTCCTGAACCTATTCAGCAAGGATCACTCTAGCCGTGGCAGTTCAAAGCCTGCCATTTGACAGATGGGGTTTTTCACAAGTAATGTTAGCGACTTCCTGTATTTTGATCTACAGGAGAATGGGATAGAGTATAAGCAGACACCATTATCCATTGCAGTCAGTGACAGGATCAATCTAATTCACCTCAATGCATAAATGGGAAGAAAAAAGTTAGCCTCGGATCTTGCTCCTCGTCATTGATTAGCGACCCGCCTACTGGCAGCCAAGAGAGGACTGAGCTTGGGTAACTTTCCCAAACCGTTTACACCTCTGTTGAATACTCTAATTACCTTCACATCTGGGCTGTGGCAAAAAAAGGCACTATAGAATAGTTGCTACTTATATAACAAGAGACTTCTACAAAAAAAAATCAAACGGCCTACCTCTCCTCAATCCTATTCTTGTCCATCAATGGTTGTTTGATCCACTGGTTGACGAGGCGTTGTCCCTGAGGAGTTTTACATTTGTTCAGTAAACCAGCCAATGACTGTGTACTGTTGGCGTCTTCTGATGAGCCCTATGACGAAAAGAATATTGCAGGTCATCTATCCTTCACCATGCTCAAATCCTGCTGCAATTTCATGCTTGGGCAGGCTGGGCTGTGGGTGGGAAACCGACCAATCACCTATCCCACCCTCCTCAATTTGTAGGCTGGCGGGTAGGGTGGGAAAGTGACATTTACACTTTTCTCCATTCCAGATGGAATTTTGTTTTTTGGGGCGGGGGGGGGGGGGGGGGGGGGGGGGGGGGGGGTCCTCAATCTGAAGACGCCCTCAGAGTTAGGGCACCTTTCCCTCTGGGACGTTGCAGCTCCCCACAGCTTACCTTTTTGCAAGTCCCAGGACTTAATCCCAGGCAGCGCACTGCAGTGCCACTTCTGGCCACTGCAGCGGTGTGCCTGGCCAAGTTGAAGAACTGTCAACTAATCAGAGCTCTCAGGGCGAGACCTCCTTTGAAAGGTAGGCGTAAGACCCATCCACTGTCATTCAACGCTCAAAAGAGCGATTAATGGCAGTGGGAGTTAGAGAGTCGATGGCTGAACGTTAGGCACTTACTCTCAGAATGGCGCGCGCCAATCACTTGCCATCTGTATTTACAGAGCTCCACAAAGGACCTGCTGCATAATTATCCAGTGCTTTACAATGGTGATTATTTATATAATGCTTACATAGTAAGAATCTGGGATTCTCTATCCTGATGAATAATTGCTAACATATTGTACAAAGTGCAGTACATTAATTCATAATACTTAACCCAATACTAAAGTTCCATTGGAAATACGAAGTACTATCAAAAGGTGGTCTGAACTATTGAGCTCAGCTCTTATAGTTGCATAACATGCTCCATGATAGCTATAAGTTAATGTGCTGGAATCTGCTCCCCTCCTTTAAGGGAAACCAGTTGGCCTCAGCAGGACAGGTACAAAAAGTCAGACCCAGCCCTCTCACCTGATAAAGATTGAGTGCACTGACTGCTGCATTGTCCAGCCTCATATACTGGCTCAGGTCAAAGGTCATCAGCTCATATTGGCCAAAGTTCATTGTGTCAGACAGGAGCTCCAAATATTTGATCACAGCAGAAACAGAAGACATGGCAACCTTGTGAAATAGAGAATATATCTGCATTAGCCACCTAGTCCATATTGCTGCATGTAGAGGTGAATTTATGGAACTCGCGGATCCATAGCGTGGTGGAATTGGAGTCATTAAATGGTTTCAAGGAGATAGATATATTTCTGAATTTTAAAAAGGGTTAAAGGGGTATGGGGAACAGGTAGGGAGGTGGATTTGAGATCAGGAAGAGATCAGCCATGATCTGATTGAATGGCGGAGTGGGCTCGAAGGGCTGAATTGCCTACTTCTGCTCTCAATTTCTATGTTTCCATGTAACCACCATAAAAATGATGCACTTATCAACTACATACCAGGTAGGTGCTTGCAGGAGTCTAGCATTTGCAACCGGGAGCAACACATATGACTGGTTGTAGTCATGTATTCTTTCTGTTTCTTGTCCGTGTTTAAGTGCATAATCATGCACCTTGCAGAGAACATTAGTCATCTCACTGCTCTTCAATTGTTTACTTTTTTGGCCAGTCAGATGTCTGACACACATACACCATTGTCATTGTCACTCCCAAGTTCATGAAAAACCTACGCACCTCAAGTTTCTTTTTGCCCTATACAGAGTCCACTCTGTCAGTACACACCCAATCTTGGTGAAACCCAAGGCTCAAGGAGCATCAAGTAAACACCGTTTCATCAATTAACACCTTATCATCGAATCCCTACAGTGCAGGAGGCGGCCATTCAGCCAATCGAGTCTGCACCGACCCTCTGAAAGAGCACCCTACTTCAGCCCAACACCCGCCCTATCCCCGTAACTCCACCTAACCTTTGGACACTAAGGGCCAATTTAGCATGGCCAATCCATCTAATCTGCACATCTTTGAACTGTTGGTTGAGCGTGGCAAGGTGGCGCAGTAGTTAGCACTGCTGCCTCACGTCGACGAGGACCCGGGTTCGATCCCGGCCCCGGATCACAGTCTGTGTAGCGTTTGCACATTCTCAGGGTGTCTGTGTGGGTTTCATCCCAACCCAAAGATGTGCAGGGTAGGTGGATTGGTCACACTAAATTGCCCTTAATTGAAAAAAAAAGAATTGGGTACTCAAAATGTTTTTTTTTTAATCTTTAGACTGTGGGAGGAAACCAGAATACCCAGTGGAAGCCCACGCAGGCACAGGAAGAATGTGCAAGCTTCACAATCACCCAAGTCGGAATCAAACCCAGGTCCCTTGCGCTGTGAGGCAGTAGTGCTAATCGCTACATGACCATGACGTCAAAAGTTGCCATAGCCCCAGAGGACCATAGGCTAATCTTCTCTTTTGAGAGAGAGCTGACTGGATGATTTAAACTAAGGATCATCACACCTCAGGCAAGGGACAAGGTTGAGAAGGCGGAATCTTCATGGATAACCTCAGCTGGTACGTGAATTGAACCCACATTGTTGGTGATGCTCTGCATTATGAACCAGCCGGAGAGCTAGCCGAGCTAAACAACCCCCTTAGTTTATTAGCATCAAAATGATAACCTCCTGTCACCCACTTAGCAAGCATGGCATTAAAGTTGGGCCACTTGCTTGCAACGGTTTCTTGAAATTAAGTGGGATGAATCCAATCTCCGGTGGCAGGTTCTACCTCTCAAAAGTTTCTATTAGTGAATCAAGCTAGCTGCTCCATGATTAACTGGACACTTAAGAGTATTGTTAATATTTTCCTCAGGTATTAGATTACAGAGTCTTCTTCCAGACAGTCAATTTGGTTCTCTATAATTTAAACCTACAGAATCAAATGTAATATCTATCTGGTTCGCCAGTCAGAACATTTAACCATTGACCCAACAACCCATCTCAGCTTTGTTTAAAAATGTTTAATTGAAGGAGGCCAAATTGCAGGATGCATTCCAGGGGCCTGGGAACATTTCCAGTTCATGGAGGAACATGTAATCAAAATTAACATCAAATATCTCAGATGCTACACTTCAAATAAATATTTCAGAGGCATCGTATTTTCGCTACACAAAAGGTGCAAATTTTAGCATGGATGCAGTATCAACAAAAGGTGACACAAGATGTGCATTTACATGAATGACTCAGAGGGCTATTCCTCCCCATATTATTAAGCATTTAATCACCCTCCAGAAGGGCCAGGAAAGTAAATTTCATTTGCCACACCTCATTAGAGCACTTTTCAGGAGAAACTGCGGAAGCTTGGAAGTAAGTTAGCCATCCATCTTCCCGGTTAGCCACAGATTGTGCATGAAGTAGGGACAGCACAGAAAATAATTTGCGGCAAGAATTTTATGTACTTGCTGAGTGAAAAGTATTCAATTTCCCAGCACAGCAATGAGCAGTAAAATGAAATTAATACTTTAACAATACTGCAGATGCCTAAAATCTGAAATAAGAACAGAACATGGTGTAAATGCATCTGCGGAGAGAGAAACAAGACCATAAGACATAGGAGCAGAATTAGGTCACTCGGCCCATCGAGTCTGTTCCGCCATTCGTGGCTGATATTTTTCTCATCCCTATTCTCCTGCTTTCTCCTCCTGATCCCCTTATGAATTAAGGACCTAACTATCTCTTGTCTTAAAGACACTCAGTGATTTGGCCTCCACAGCCTTCTGCAGCAAAGAGTGCCACAGATTCAACACCCTCTGGCTGAAGAAATTCCTCCTCATCTCTGTTTTAAATGGGCTTGGGACAATTCACACCTCTTTAACCTGGAGTTACCTCTCTCTCTGCATCTTTGATGATTTGATTGCCTGCAGGTGCTCGCATTCCGGGGCATCTCTGACTGTGTCTATATAAACATTTCTGGAACAAGCCTTTCCATTCACCTGAAGAAGGAGCCGTGCTCCGAAAGCTCGTGTTTGAAACAAACCTGTTGGACTTTAACCTGGTGTTGTAAGACTTCTTACTGTTTTAAATGATCATCCCTTTAGTCTGAGATTGTGTCCACTAGTTTTAGTTTTTCCTTCAAATGGAAACATCCTCTCCACATCCACGCTATCCAGGCCTCACAGTATGCTGTAAGTTTCAATAAGATCGGGGGGGGGGGGGGGGGGGGGGGGGGGGGGGGGGGGGGAGAAATGAGGGGGCATCCTTCTAAACTCCAATGAGTACAGACCCAGAGTCCTCAACTGCTCCTCATATGACCAACTCTTCATTCCAGGGATCATTCTTGTGAACCTCCTCTGGATCCTTCCCAAGGCCAGCACAGCCTTCCTTAGACACGGAGTCCAAATCTGCTCACAATACTCCAAATGGGGTCTGACCAGAGCCATATACAGCCTCAGAAGTACATCCCTGTTCTTGTGCTCTAGCCCTCTTGGCATGAATGCTAACATTGCATTTGCCTTCTTAACTGCTGACTGAACCTGCTCGTTAACCTTAAAAGAATCTTGAACAAGGACTCCCAAGGACTCTGATCTCCTAAACATTTTCCCATTTAGAAACAGAGTTGAAAATGACTTCCTCAATAATTTAATTATCAGTGTACTTGAAGTCTGAAAATGTTAAAGGAGTGCAAATAGAAATGTTCTGTTTAACTAGGAGACACTGAGGGTTGAGATACATAAAATATAACTAAATAAAAACAGAAAATGCCTGAGATGCTCAGGACTGTTATAATGATACATTAACACGGTTCCTCTCTTCAAAAATGCCACAAGACCTACTAAATATTTCCAGCATTTTCTGGTTGTATTTCAGGTTGCCAGCATCTGCAGTTTTTTTTTTAAATAGAACATAATAACACTCATTTTGGTGAACAATCCGAAAGGTCACTTTACTCACCTGCTTTTCCATCTCTGGCAAAGCAGCACTTGACACCTGTTCCCCTTTTTTTGCCTTCAGCAGGCGGTTCAGATCCTGTACAATGTCCTTATTTGTAAACTCACTTTTCTTTCTATCCGTTATCAAAATGCCTCCTCGTTGCACAACCTGTATTAAATATAAACACAAAATGGCACAAGCTAGCTGGTTATTTCAAAGCTAACTGATCACTATACAGTTGCTATAGAGCTTGTCAACCACCACCATCCCCACACCAGAGTCGTTTATATACAATACACAACTCTAAAACATATCAGCTGTGCCTCAAATTGGCAGAACCCTTGCCTTTTGGGTCCCACTCTAGGACTTGAGCACAGAAAACAAGGCTGACAGTCAAGTGGGCAGCACGGTAGCACAGTGGTTCACACGGTTGGTTCACAGCTCCAGGGTCCCAGGTTCGATTCCCGGCTTGGGTCACTGTCTGTGCAGAGTCTGCACGCTCTCCCGGTGACTGCGTGGATTTCCTCCGGGTGCTCCGGTTTCCTCCCACAGTCCAAAGATGTGCGGATTAGGTGGATTGGCCATGTTAAATTGTCCTTAGTGTCCAAGAAGGTTGGGTGGGGTTACTGAGTTACGGGGATAGGGTGTGGGCTTGGGTGGAGTGCTCTTTCCAAGGGCCGGTGCAGACTCAATGGACCGAATGGCCTCCTCCTGCACTCTGATTCTATAAGTGCAGTGCATGCAAATGAGACATTAAACAGAGGCCAAATCTTCCCTTTCAGGGGGACTTTAAAACAATCCCATGGCACTATTACAAAGAAAAGCAGGGAGTTATCCAGCAGAGGGCAGCAGAGCAGAGCTACTGATCAGCTGTTCTGGGGAAATTTGCATACGTGCAGTGCGGTCAGCCTAAGTTGAAGGTGAATCTGCGAAGGGGACCCGAGGAGTTTGAGTGAAGGCAATCATCCAGCAGAGGGCAGCAGAGCAGAGCTACTGATCAGCTGTTCTGGGGAAATTTGCATACGTGCAGTGCGGTCAGCCTAAGTTGAAGGTGGTTTGTGGAGAGGCTGTTGGCAAGTGACAGTTAAACCCGAAACACTTCGTGAGTGTTTCCCACCCTACCTCCTCCTCTAACCAACCCCCCCCACCCCACGGTGGTTGGGAAGCGGGAGCAGGGGCCTGTCGTGAAGGTGAGTGAGTGCCTTTAAATTTGCTTACCTTTGAGCGGGAGCAGGGTTTGAGGTAATATCAGGTAAGCTCTTCCTTTCTTTTTCTTTTTCTTGTTATTTTTTAAATCTAGAGGTGATGTCAGGGAAGGCAGTACAATGCTCCTCCTGCAGAATGTTTGAGGTGAGGGACGCCGTCAGTGTCCCTGCTGATTTCATCTGTGGGAAGTGCACCCAACTCCAGCTCCTCAAAAACCGTGTTAGGGACCTGGAGCTTGAGCTGGATGAACTTCGGATCATTCGGGAGGCAGAGGGGGTCATAGATAGGAGCTTCAGGGAAATAGTTACACCAGAGACTGGAGATAGATGGGTAACTGTAAGAGGGACTGGGAAGAAGCAGTCAGTGCAGGGACCCCCTGCGGTCGTTCCCCTGAGTAACAAGTATACCGTTTTGGATACTTGTGGGGGGGACGACTTACCAGGGGTAAGCCATGGGGTACGGGCCTCTGGCACGGAGTCTGTCCCTGTTGCTCAGAAGGGAAGGGGGGAAAGGAGTAGACATTAGTAATTGGGGACTCAATAGTCAGGGGCACAGATAGGAGATTTTGTGGGAGCGACAGAGACTCACGTTGGTATGTTGCCTCCCAGGTGCAAGGGTACGTGATGTCTCGGATCGTGTTTTCCGGGTCCTTAAGGGGGAGGGGGAGCAGCCCCAAGTCGTAGTCCACATTGGCACTAACGACATAGGTAGGAAAGGGGACAAGGATGTCAGGCAGGCCTTTAGGGAGCTAGGATGGAAGCTCAGAGCGAGAACAAACAGAGTTGTTATCTCTGGGTTGTTGCCCGTGCCACGTGATAGTGAGATGAGGAATAGGGAGAGAGAGCAATTAAACACGTGGCTACAGGGATGGTGCAGGCGGGAGGGATTCAGATTTTCTGGATAACTGGGCTCTTTCTGGGGAAGGTGGGACCTCTATAGACAGGATGGTCTACATCTGAACCTGAGGGGCACCAATATCCTGGGGGGGAGATTTGTTAGTGCTCTTTGGGGGGGTTAAACTAATTCAGCAGGGGCATGGGAACCTGGATTGTAGTTTTGGGGTACGGGAGATTGAGAGTATAGAGGTCAGGAGCACAGATTTGACTTCGCAGGAAGGTGCCAGTGTTCAGGTAGGTGGTTTGAAGTGTGTCTACTTCAATGCCAGGAGTATACGAAATAAGGTAGGGGAACTGGCAGCATGGGCTGGTACCTGGGACTTCGATGTTGTGGCCATTTCAGAGACATGGATAGAGCAGGGACAGGAATGGTTGTTGCAGGTTCCGGGGTTTAGGTGTTTTAGTAAGCTCAGAGAAGGGGGCAAAAGAGGGGGAGGTGTGGCGCTGCTAGTCAAGGACAGTATTACGGTGGCGGAAAGGATGCTAGATGGGGACTCTTCTTCTGAGGTAGTATGGGCTGAGGTTAGAAACAGGAAAGGAGAGGTCACCCTGTTGGGAGTTTTCTATAGGCCACCTAATAGTTCTAGGGATGTAGAGGAAAGGATGGCGAAGATGATTCTGGAAAAGAGCGAAAGTAACAGGGTAGTTGTTATGGGAGACTTTAACTTTCCAAATATTGACTGGAAAAGATATAGTTCGAGTACATTAGATGGGTCATTCTTTGTACAATGTGTGCAGGAGGGTTTCCTGACACAATATGTTGACAGGCAACAAGAGGCGAGGCCACATTGGATTTGGTTTTGGGTAATGAACCAGGCCAGGTGTTAGATCTGGAGGTAGGTGAGCACTTTGGAAACAGTGACCACAATTCGGTGACCTTTACGTTAGTGATGGAAAGGGATAAGTATACCCCGCAGGGCAAGAGTTATAGCTGGGGGAAGGGCAATTATGATGCCATTAGACATGACTAGGATGTGTTGGTTGGAGAAGTAGGCTGCAAGGGTTGGGCACACTGGATATGTGGAGTTTGTTCAAGGAACAGCTATTGCATGTTCTTGATAAGTACGTACCAGTCAGGCAGGGAGGAAGGGGTCGAGCGAGGGAACCGTGGTTTACCAAAGAAGTGGAATCTCTTGTTAAGAGGAAGAAGGAGGCCTATGTAAAGATGAGGCGTGAAGTTTCAGTTGGGGCGCTTGATATTTACAAGGAAGCGAGGAAGGATCTAAAGAGAGAGCTGAGACGAGCAAGGAGGGGACATGAGAAGTCTTTGGCAGGTAGGATCAAGGAAAACCCAAAAGCTTTCTATAGGTATGTCAGGAATAAAAGAATGACTAGGGTAAGAGTAGGGCCAGTCAAGGACAGTGGTGGGAAGTTGTGTGTGGAGGCTGAGGAGATAAGCGAGATACTAAATGAATACTTTTCGTCAGTATTCACTCAAGAAAAAGATAATATGTGGAGGAGAATGCTGAGACCCAGGCTATTAGAATAGATGGCATTGAGGTGCGTAGGGAAGAAGTGTTGGCAATTCTGGACAAGGTGAAAATAGATAAGTCCCCGGGGCCGGATGGGATTTATCCTAGGATTCTCTGGGAAGCCAGGGAAGAGATTGCTGAGCCTTTGGCTTTGATTTTTAGGTCATCATTGGCTACAGGAATAGTGCCAGAGGACTGGAGGATAGCAAATGTGGTCCCTTTGTTCAAGAAGGGGAGTAGAGATAACCCGGTAACTATAGGCCGGTGAGCCTAACGTCTGTGGTGGGTAAAGTCTTGGAGAGGATTATAAAAGATACGATTTATAATCATCTAGATAGGAATAATATGATTAGGGACAGTCAGCATGGTTTTGTGAAGGGTAGGTCATGCCTCACAAACCTTATCGAGTTCTTTGAGAAGGTGACTGAACAGGTAGACGAGGGTAGAGCAGTTGATGTGGTGTATATGGATTTCAGTAAAGCGTTTGATAAGGTTCCCCACGGTCGTCTATTGCAGAAAATACGGAGGCTGGGGATTGAGGGTGATTTAGAGATGTGGATCAGAAATTGGCTAGTTGAAAGAAGACAGAGAGTGGTAGTTGATGGGAAATGTCAGAATGGAGTTCAGTTACGAGTGGCGTACCACAAGGATCTGTTCTGGGGCCGTTGCTGTTTGTCATTTTTATAAATGACCTAGAGGAGGGCGCAGAAGGATGGGTGAGTAAATTTGCAGACGACACTAAAGTCGGTGGAGTTGTAGACAGTGCGGAGGATGTTGCAGGTTACAGAGGGACATAGATAAGCTGCAGAGCTGGGCTGAGAGGTGGCAATGGAGTTTAATGTGGAGAAGTGTGAGGTGATTCACTTTGGAAAGAATAACAGAAATGCGGAATATTGGGCTAATGGTAAATTCTTGGTAGTGTGGATGAGCAGAGGGATCTCGGTGTCCATGTACATAGATCCCTGAAAGTTGCCACCCAGGTTGACAGGGTTGTGAAGAAGGCCTATGGTGTGTTGGCCTTTATTGGTAGAGGGATTGAGTTCCGGAGCCATGAGGTCATGTTGCAGTTGTACAAAACTCTAGTACGGCCGCATTTGGAGTATTGCGTACAGTTCTGGTCGCCTCATTATAGGAAGGACGTGGAAGCTTTGGAACGGGTGCAGAGGAGATTTACCAGGATGTTGCCTGGTATGGAGGGAAAATCTTATGAGGAAAGGCTGATGGACTTGAGGTTGTTTTCGTTAGAGAGAAGAAGGTTAAGAGGTGACTTAATAGAGGCATACAAAATGATCAGAGGGTTAGATAGGGTGGACAGCGAGAGCCTTCTCCCGCGGATGGAGGTGGCTAGCACGAGGGGACATAGCCTTAAATTGAGGGGTAATAGATATAGGACAGAGGTCAGAGGTGGGTTTTTTACGCAAAGAGTGGTGAGGCCGTGGAATGCCCTACCTGCAACAGTAGTGAACATGCCAACATTGAGGGCATTTAAAAATTTATTGGATAAGCATATGGATGATAAGGGCATAGTGTAGGTTAGATGGCCTTTAGATTTTTTCCATGTCGGTGCAACATCGAGGGCCGAAGGGCCTGTACTGCGCTGTATCGTTCTATGTTCTATGTTCTATCCCTGGTGTCCTGGTCAACATAAATCCCAAACTCAACGTCACATAAACAGATTTTCTAGTTGCTACCGCATGTTGTTTGTGCGTTCTTGCTGTGTGTAAACTGGCAGCAATGTTTCCTACATTACAGCAGTGACTTCATTCAACAGCACTTCATGACTATAAACCACATTGGGTTGGCCCGACGTCATGAAAGGCAAGATATAAACGCAAGTCTTTCCTTTCATTAACAAATTATCTTCCTTCCCAGGACAATAACAATCTTGATTTTGGAGGGATTATATTAGACTCAGTGGGCAGGCTCAACGCAACTCAGCTTACATTTCAGAGCAAATCTATCCTCACTTGGCCAGCTCGCCCCACTTAAACCTTTTGGGTACAGCTCTTTCTCTCCTTCTTCAGGAGTCCCTCAGGATCGAGGCTGTCTTGCTTCCACTCCAGTTCGATGGGTGCAGAGATCGGAGATGGCTAATGAGTCCAATGTGCAATCATCACACTCTGCAACATGCTGGATCGATGGTGCTTGAAGGGTTGGGCGAATAAGTTGTTTGGAGGTGTGGGCTTTCCTTCCAACGCCTAGACTTCACCTTTGCATGCCACCAAAGAAGTACCGCGATATGTTTGGTGCTTTCCTGAATGAACTTTTGCCATTTTAGTCAGTCACAAGCTAATGTCTCCCCCTCCTCCTCCACATGAATTAACGGATATGTTTGATCACCTCGGGGATGCTTTAAGGACATTCCTAAAGCATTTCCATTGTCCACCGGGGAACCTCTTGCCACAAACACGTTCCAAGTAGAGCAGCTGCTTCAAGTGTCAGATAAAAGAACATGTCCAGTCCACCGCAAATAGTTTGAGAGATTAGCACCTCAATTTGGGCAAGTTGGTTTGAAAGAGGACACTGCTGTCGGATTGCCTTTCTTGTGACTAGATTTGGAGGATCTTGCGAAGGCACCACTGATGGTAACTTCTCCTGTGCTTTGAAATGCCTACTTTAGGTTGACCAAGTCTCATAAGCATACAAGAGTGCAGGGGTCACTGCTGTCTGGTAAACCATAACCTTGTCTTGGATTTGAGATCCTCATCCTCAAATACTCTTTTCCACAAGTCGGACAAAGGCTGAGCTGAAATACTGGAGGCTATGATATATTTCAGCACCCATGTCTACCTTGGACAGGAGGTGGCTCCCAAGATTTGGAAAACGATCAACCTTTTCCAGGTGCTCACCATTGATCTTTATCGAGCACGGAGGTGTTTTGCTGTGGGAGCTGGTTGGAGGAGGACTTAGTTCTTTTTGAGTTAGGAGGTGGTGTGACCTTCTGTCTCCAGGAGAAAGTCCGCCTCATAGAACTGCTGGCCTGTCAAAGAGGTCAGCAGCTCAGCACCACACCAGGATCAGTGACCACTGCCAATATTGCCAGGGATATCGCCAAACACTGGGAAGTTGGGGATATGGTGGGCCCAGGTTGACGGGCCCCACTGAAGGGCTGGGCTTGTTGCACAGGACAGGTGAAGGGTGGGTGCAGGGAGACAAAACTGTGAACATGGGGGTGACTTTGATTCACACAATGGGTTGGGGAAGGAGGCAGCGCCCTTTCACTGACCAGCAGCCCACAGGGTTAAACCTGCTATGTTACATGTCGGGTGCAGGCTTCTCTCGCCACCCATTAAACTGGAGTGACAGTGGGATGAGGCCCTTTATTGTGCATTAATTCCAAACGTAACAGTCTCAATTGCGCCATAGGCAGCCCATCGCCAATGACATGGCGCCCCAATTCCGGGTCAACCCTCGGATGGCCTGCAAGATTCAACCCAAGGGGGTCTTACTACACGAGGAAAGTACAATTCAATAGGATATCAGAACAGAAAGAAATTGGACCAAAGCTGCTTTAATCCTGGGTGACCCAAGATGTGCAAGTTCAAGGTCATAGGCTGCTCTAGCAGTCTTCTTAAGGGAGGGAGTTCAGCCGGAGTATTTAGTTAATAATAATATAATAATCGCTTATTGTCACAAGTAGGCTTCAATGAAGTTACTGTGACGAGCCCCAGTCGCCACATTCTGGCGCCTATTCGGGGAGCGCCAGTACGGGAATTGAACCCTCGCTGCTGGCCTTGTTCTGCATTACAAGCCAGCTGTTTAGCCCGCTGGGCTAAACCAGGATTGGTGTTGTGGAGAAGGGGGAAAAGCTCACATGCAGGCCCAGAAGAAGCAGACAACAGTAGGATGCTTTTCCCAGGAATTAAGCTTACTCTGAAAGGATATTGAGGGCCAGAGGCCCAGACAATGGTTTGAATGCCAGTGAAAGGGTAATAAAGGTCCTTAGCTTAAACATAACAGCATGGTGTTGGTATGAGAGAAAGAGAATTTATTTTCTTTTTTCCTAATAAATTTAGTGTACCGAATTCATTTTTTCCAATTCAGGGGCAATTTAGCGTGACCAATGCACCTACCCTGCACATCTTTGGGTTGTGGGAGCGAAACCCACGCAAACACAGGGGGAATGTGCAAACTCCATATGGACAGTGACCCACAGCCGGGATCGAACCTGGGACCTTGGCGGAGGCAGCAGTGCTAACCACTGCACCACCGTGCTACCCCAGAGAAAGAGAATTTCTGTCAAGACATTTCAGATAGCAGGGTCTCTGATCAATCAATAACTCCTTGCAATCAATAACTCCTTGGAGTGCCAATAAAATCATTTTTCAAATAATGTGCAACACACCAATATCTTGAAGCATTGCTTGTGTAATTTGTGGCATCAGAACTCTGCTCAAACCCACAGTAATTGATTAAAAATGGATATTCACAGCCATCCATAGTGCAGACTACCTGAAATGTACACTAACTCAAACTTTCAAACTAGGGGGCTGGTTTAGCACACTGGGCTAAATCGCTGGCTTTTAAAGCAGACCCAAGCAGGCCAGCAGCACGGTTCGATTCCCAGACCAGCCTCCCTGAACAGGCGCCGGGAATGTGGCGACAATGTGGTTACTTTTCACAGTAACTTAATTTGAAGCCTACTCGTGACACTCAGTGATTTTCATTTTCATTTTACTTTTCAAACTAAAGTGGACATAAATTTTGCAATCTGACAAAAAAAAAGAGAACTTGGTTTCTTTATAAAACTGACAGCATATTGTTTCTGTATATAAAAAAATGTACCCAAACACAATTGGTGTATGCATGATGCTTAAGCCATGAAGGTCAGAAAACGCCTATGGAATATGTTTGAGAGGCTAAACAGCCGATGTCCCAGAACCTGATCTGTGAGGACTTTGAAGATACCATCTGCATTGGTTGTGTAAATGGGGTGCTGTAATCAGCTAGATTGCTGAGAATTAGTAAGAGAAAAACCTGACCAAACTCCGGCTCCTGATCTCTAGCTAGTTGACCTATGATGGAAAGTGTCTGTATGCAGACATTTCTTTCTCCTTTTTCCAATTAAGGGGCAAGTTAAGCATGGTTTTCTATCCCTCACCCCACTGAGTGTCTATTGCCGTTAAATAGTTCTGCAACAAGCTCGGAGTTTAAAAATAAAAAAGGTTATTTAATTTCACACGTAACCTCAACATAAATACAATATCTCACACACTTGTTCTCTCACACACAAAGTTAGATACAGATACGGTTATGTACATTTACACATTATAGTTAGCTCTAGTTTCTGCTTTACAATCCCCGATGGCGCAGGTGGTGGACCTGTAGTTTCGTAGGATGTTTTAACGGTGAAGCGAGGATTTTTCACAGAATTTACAGTGCAGAAGGAGACGATTTTGCCCACAGCATCTGCACTGGCCCTTGGAAAGAGCACTCTACCGAAGCCAATGCCTCCACCCTATCCCCAACAGCCAGTAACCCCACCTACACTTTTTGGACACCAAGGGCAATTTATCATGGCCAATCTGCACATCTTTGGACTGTGGGAAGAAACTGGAGTACCCGGAGGAAACCCATGCAGACACGGGGAGAACGTGCAGACAGTAGCCCAAGTCGGGAATCAAACCTGGGACTTTGGAGCTGTGAAGCAACTGTGCTAACCACTGAGCTACCGTGCTGCAAAGCAAGAGTTCACAGCAGGCTGCGGTTTTTTGTGGTCAAATTTCTAGTTACGGGCAGAACTAATGGTTTGAATGGCTTTGGTGACTCTAGCTGATAATTTCTAGCTGTGCATTTATGTACGCCTTCTAGCTGTGCATTTATGTACGCCAAGACGACATGGTTGTCTCACCATCTGACTTTTCATAATTCAAAGTCTTTTCAAATAAGGGGCTGATGTTCATATTGATTTCACACACTGTTATGGTTTAACATCTTCGAGATTCAGCCAGTCTAGTCTTCCATTTACACCTCCCGCTGCCTGGGGAAAGCGGGCAGCATAATCAAAGATCCCTCCCACCTGGCTTACTCACTCTTCCAACTTCTTCCATCGGGCAGGAGATACAAAAGTCTGAGAACAAACACGAACAGACTCAAAAACAGCTTCTTCCCCGCTATCACCAGACTCCTAAATGACTCTCTTATGGACTGAGCTCATTAACACTACACCCTGTATGCTTCATCCCATGCGGGTGCTTATGTAGTTACATTGTATACCTTGTGTTGTCCTATTATGTATTTTCTTTTATCCCCTTTTCTTCCCATGTACTTAACGATCTGTTGAGCTGCTCGCAGAAAAATACTTTTCACTGTACCTCGGAACACGTGACAATAAACAAAATCAATCAATCAGTCTAGTTTAGATGGGGAAAACCATAATACAATGGAAGGTTAATAGAGTCCAATCACTTCTATCTGCCACAAATTGAGTTTCGCCCTTCCCTTTTGTCCAGCATAAAGCAAGGAGACAGGCAGTCTTTAAATTCTATAATCCTTTTATATTGACCCATCTTTAAACAAAGAAATGTGTGATAATAATATTTATCTTTATTGTCACAAGTAGGCTTACATTAACACTGCAATGAAGTTACTGTGAAAAGTCCCTAGTCGCCACACACCACGCCTGTTTGGGCACACAGAGGGAGAATTGAGAATATCCAATTCATTTAACAGCACGTCTTTCAGGATATGTGGGAGGAAACCGAAGCGCCCAGAGGAAACTCACTCAGACATGGGGAGAGCGTGCAGACTCCACACAGACAGTGACCCAAGCCAGGAATTGAACCTGGGACCCTGGAGCTGTGAAGCAACAGTGCTAACCACTGTGCTACCGTACCGTGAATCGCAAACTTCTTTGGCTGCTTCATCAATAAGTCAGAAGTGGGGATGTTCGCTCATTACGTTCAGCACCATTCACAACTCCTCAGATACAGAAGCAGTCCATGTCCATATGCAGCAAGACCTGGACAACATCCAGGCTGGAGTTTATAAGTGGCAAGTTACATTCCAGTGCCAAGCAATGACCACCTTCAACAAGAGAGAATCTACCCATCGTCCAATGACATTCAATGCCATTACCAAATCACCCACCATTTGCACCCTGGAGTTAGCATGATCCAGAAACTGAACTGGACCAACCATATAAATACTGTGGCTACAAGAGCAAGTCAGAGGCTTCAGTCCCTGTCTTGCTATGAAATGTCTGGGCCCACCTCACTTCAGTTGTTCTCTTCTCCCGATTCTTGAGCTAGTTCGTCTTCCTTCTCCCCTCAAATAGCATCTAGCAGTTTGTGCACCGCAGTTAACAAACCATCACTAGTGTAATGACATGAGTTGATTGCAGTTTGGAACTCGTGTTTGGCAGTTCATAAAGGGCGGCACAGTGGTTAGCAGTGCTGCCTCACAACGCCAGGGACCCAGGGTCAACTCCAGCCTCTGTGGAGTTTGTGGACACGTTCTCCCAGTGTCTGTGTGGGTTTCCTCCCGATACTCCGGTTTCCCCTCACAGTCCAAAGAAATGAAATGAAAATCGTTTATTGTCACGAGTAGGCTTCAAATGAAGTTACTGTGAAAAGCCCCTAGTCACCACATTCCGGCGCCTGTCCGGGGAGGCTGGTACGGGAATCGAACCGTGCTGCTGGCCTGCTTTAAAAGCCAGAGATTTAGCGGAGTGAGTGGATTGTCCATGCTAAATTGCCCGTTAATGCCCAGGGATGTGCAGGTTAGGTTCTGGGTTACGGGGGTAGGGCGGGGGAATGTAAATGGACAGAGTGCTCATTCAAAGGGTCGGTGCAGACCCGATGGACCGAATGGCCTCCTTCTGCACTGTAGGGATTCCATAAATCCTTGGACCTGTTTGGTAAAGTTAAGGCTCAGATGTAGCGGTGGGAAGCGGTGAAGGAGGTGGAAGGTCACTGGTTCCATGCTGGAGAGGGCAGAGTTCAGAAGAAGCTGTGGAAGCTATTTATAGCTAAGTGCAGCCAGGAAACTGGAGGCCAAAGAAACCCATCGCAGCTCCAGATCAGTGATGCAAGCGGACTGCAAAAGAGCCAGTAATTAGGTGCAAGTGCAACTTTGTGAATCCCAGGGCAGTCTCAGAAGAGACTGAACCATTGGGAGGTGAACAGTCGTTCAGGCAGTCCAAGTTAGAGCAGCTTTTTTTTTTTAAATTTTTAAAATATTTTTATTAAGGTTTTGCAGAATTATTCATAATAAAACAGTAGTAACAATAAAAACAAAACAAAATAGAATGAACATTAACATAGTGCAGCAAAAGTGAATATACAATAATTAAATAAACAGTACCCCATGCTACCCAGTCTTCCCACACCATCCCAATGAAGCACTCACCCACCCGCCCCCACGGATTGCTGCTGACATTTTAATTCTCCCCGAGGAAATCGACGAACGGCTGCCACCTCCGAGAGAACCCTAGTGTAAACCCTCTTAAGGCAAACTTTATTTTCTCAAGGCTGAGAAACCCAGCCATGTCTTTAACCCAAATCTCTACACTCGGGGGCTTCAAGTCCTTCCACATTAATAAAATCCGTTTCCGGGCTACTAGGGATGCAAAGGCCAAGACGTCGGCCTCTTTCGCCCCCTGAACTCCCGGGTCTTCTGACACTCCAAAGATCGCTATCTCTGGACTCGGCACCAACCGTGTGTTAAGCACCTTGGACATTGCCCTCGCGAACCCTTGCCAGAACACTCTAAGCTCCGGGCATGCCTAAAACATGTGGACATGGTTTGCAGGGCTGCCCTTGCACCTCATACAACCGTCTTCTACCCCAAAAAACTTGCTCATTCTCGCTGCCGTCATGGTGCCCGGTGGACCACCTTAAATTGAATTGGATTGAGCCTGGCACATGATGAGGAGGAATTAACCCTGCCCAGGATCTCTGCCCACAGACCCGCTTCCAACTCCTCACCTAGCTCCTCCTCCCATTTGCCCTTGAGCTCCTCCACCGGGGTTTCCTCTGCCTCCTGTAGTTCCTGGAAGATATCCGACACCCTCCCCTCCCCCAGCCAGGTGCTGGAGACCACCCTCTCCTGTATCCTCAGTGGCGGCAGCGTCGGAAAGGCCACTACCTGTTTTTGCAGGAAGACTCATGCTTGCAGATATTTAAAGGCGTTTCCTGGCGGCAGATAAAATTTGTCCTCTAGCGCCTTCAAACTGGGAAAGCTTCCATCTATGATCAGATCCCTCCACCCTTCTGATGCCTGCCCTCTGCCAGCTCTGGAACCCACCATCCATCCTACCCGGGACAAACCTGTGGTTGTGCAGCTATCTGGGATGGCCACTTCCAGAATACAAAATGGATGTTTGCAAAGACTATAGGGAAACATGGACAATGCTAAGTAAGCAAGCAGGCACAGAGCCTGGATGCGTATTGAGAAGGCAACTCCCAGACGAGACTGAAACTGTAGGTCAATTAGCATATTGATGGCCCATCTCCGGGAACAAAGGAATGACATTTAAGTAACCGATACTAAGGCAGAAACCCCGGTGCCAGAAAGATACAAACAAAGCCAGGGCAACGGCCACCTAAGACACGCCCAGCCATCAGGGCACCCACCCCTTTATTGGTCGAGATCGATACCGATGATCAAGATGCGGTCCAATTAATTGGGGCCAAGTTCAAGGCCCGCCCAAAAGCGCGCAAAGCCCCTTTGGATATAAGAAGCCCCCGAGAGAGAATCGCTCTCTTGGACTTGGCTCTCGAAGCGGAGAGACCCGTCCACCAGCTGCACCAGAAGCAAGTAAGTCCAAGGTCAACGCTCGCCATCAGACGGACGACCTTAGCTGTTCTCCTGTTACACCTTCGCACCCAACAGCCTCAGATCCGAACAACGGCCATTGTTCCTCTGACTGAGTGGGCACCCGAAGTTAAGTGTAGACGTTAGCGTGAAAGATAGTTTGGTTTATGGTATTTGTGCATGAGTAGATATTAGTGTGTGTGTAAATAAATAGTATTGACTTTGAACTAACTGGTGCATTGGTTCTTTGATCAGTATTCGGGTTTGAACCTTGTGGCGAAATAGAAAGATACCTGGCAACTCTAGAGAAAAACAGAATTAGGATTAAGGAAGGCGACCGCTGTATTTATACCCAGATAAATATAGCAACAGTTGTTAAATATTGGGGTCTATCTGGACCTCCACCTTCTTGTACCTCCTCCACTGTCCCCAGATCCGCAGTGTCGCCCCCACCATCGGATTTACGGAGTAACGGGTCGGCGAGAACGTCAAAGGGGCCGTTATCAAAGCTCCCAGACTAGTACCTTTACATGACGCCACCTCCAGCTGCTTCCACGCCAACCAACCCCCCCATCGCCCACTTCTTAATCATGGCTATATTGGCCACCCAGTAGTAGTTGCGAAAGTTCAGCAATCTCAATCTCATGTGATCTGCAATCTTTAAATGTGTCTCCGGAAGCATTGCTACGTCTGCCTTTAACCCCTTTAAATGCGCGAACACATGCGCTCTTTTGACCAGCCGATTCAAACGCCTCACATTCCACGTGATCAGCCTGGACGGGGGAGGGGAAAGGGAAAAGGGGGGAGGGAAAAGGGAAGAGGGAAAAGGGAAAAGGGGGGAGGGAAAAGGGAGGAGGGAAAAGGGGGGAGGGAAAAGGGGGGAGGTGTCGCCACCCCACCCCCAGCCGACTAGCCATCGCCCTTTTTTGGCCAACCTCGAGCCCGCGCCCCTCACTTCCTCGAGCACCCCCACAGGGAGCCACCACCCCCGACCCTGAATTGGTACCCCGAAATTGATACCTCCTCTGTCAGCGAAGCAGCATCCCCCCTCCCCACCACCCCCCCCCCCAACAACCCCACCACCCAAAACCCCCCAGTCAAGCACCAGCTAAGCACTTGCTCACTTCCCACTACGCTCCCAAGAGTCAGCTGACCCATGCTGACCCTGGCAGCTCCCGCCCCTGGCGCCGATCAGACTGTCACCTCATCACCTCATTGTCCAGACCCCTCTCCCCACATGAATAAACCAATTTAGCTACCTCTCCAGCCTCAGTGAGTAAATCGTAATAAGAAAAGAAAAACAAACAAAAAGACACTAAAATAGCCCGGTGAGGAGACTTACTGAACCAAGGCTGCAACTTCCCGAAAGATCGCACTAAGTACAGGGCCCCCCCCGGCCGCCGCCCCCCCCCCCCCCCCCCCCCCCCCCCCCCCCCCCCCCGCCGCCCCGCCCCCCCCCCCCCCCCCCCCCCCCCCCCCCCCGCATTTCAACTTTGCCGAAAACACAGAACCCTCCAGCACCACCACAGCCCTTACACGCACCCAACATTGTATACAATCTTATATTAAAACGGTATCGTTACCCAGCCCCACCACCGCATTCCACCAAAGCTTAATTGTCCTTTAATTCGAGTCCAGCTATTCTTGTTTGACGAATGACCACGTCTCGTCTGGCGTCTCAAAATAGTGATGCCGTTCCTTGTATGTGACCCATAGCCTCGCTATGAAGAGGGTCACCTTCACCCAGTTGAATCCAGCACGTCTCTTGGCCAGCTCCGCACACAGGTCCTGGCAGATGCGTATCACGCTGTTCTCCCACCTGCTGCTCCGTTCTTTTTTAGCCCACCGCAAGACAAGTTCCTTGTCCGAGAAGCGATGAAATCTCACCATCGTGGCCCTCCATGGTTCATTTACCTTGGGCTTCCTTGCGAGGGCTCTGTGCGCCCCGTCCAGCTCCAGGGGTCGAGGGAATACCCCCGTCCCCATCAGCGTCTCCAGCATTTTGGACACAAATGCTCCCGCATCCGACCCCTCAACACCTTCGGGGAGGCCCACAACTCTCAAGATCTGCCTCCAGGGCCTGTTTTCTCGGTCCCCCAGCCTCTCCTGCCACTTCTTGTGGAGGTCATCCTGCGCCTCCACCTTAAGGGCCAGTACGACCAACTCGTCCTCATGGTCGGATAGCTATTTGGTCTATTGATGCCTTCATCGGGGCCAGCATGTCCTTTTTAAGATCAGCACAGCAGCTCCCATGGAATTCCCGTTGCTCCTGTGACCACTGCGTCCATGCTCCCTGGTCTATACCGGCCGCCACGTTGTGCCTCGGCACCCGCTCCGCACGCTTCTGTCTGCTGGGACTTAAATGCTTCACCCGGCCACTCCTGGTCCAGCTATTCATACACCAGAAAGGGAATCCTTTTTGGCAGTGTTCGCTTCACCAATCTATCCCAAAAAGTTCATGAAAACTCCTGGGAAAAGGTCCGAGAGTCCGTTTGAGGCGGGAGCACCAAATGCGCAACCGACTCCTCCATGGCCGCCACCGGCGTTAGAGCAGCGTTTAAAGGAGTTCAGAGGCTAGATCTTTGAAAGTGAGGAGCTGAAATCCCTCATGAGGGAGACAGTGTTTTAATGAGATTTTCTGACTCGTGGTGGTCACTGGCATCTAGATGTGCTGCTAAGAAATCTGTGGGATATGTCTTGGTTGCATCTGCCATTTAACCTGCAAAGTGGGGTGTTCAACCACAGTTTGCCTCTTAATCCCCATTTATCTATGTTAATTGTGAATTCGAGTACAAGATATTGTAGGGCATTTTACTTTCCTGAATTTGCATAGAAACGTTTATGGTTTATCTAAAACTGTGACTTTATTCTTGTGGCTTTATTCCCCTAATGGGTTACCTAGGATTTCAAGCTTTAAACAAGGGGTTACCGATTCCTAACTGGATTATAACACAACACTAAATATTAGCTCTGCAAGTCAGAGTGGAAATTAAAATTCACATCATGCTTACTCATTTGCACTGAACATTAAATAAAGCCAGAAATTTACCTGTCGAAGTTTAGTGATATCTCCTGCAGCCTCACCACCTGATAACACACATTCCTTGGGCCCAATCTGCACCAGCAGAGCCTCCAGATTGGAAAACTGATCATTGTCCGGGAACTCGCACACTCCCAGCTTCCGAAGTGTGGAGTCAACGTAGCCAACACCAACTAACCTCTGCCCATCTGCAGTGCCCAGTTTGACACCCACTACGCCAGCTGCAGTAGACATATCACTGTTGCCAAAAAGAATCTCTTCAAATTGAGTGAGGTTACCCGGTGAGGCCTGTAGTGAAAAAAAAGGTAGAAAATTGGATTTTTAACCAGGTAATAAATCCAGGGACTGTCAAATTACAAATACATCACAATTTAAAAATCCCCTCTGAATGTTGATTCCGAGGCAAGGGCAGATTCACAGCCAATGGGATTATCTGTGCATCACACATTTTTGCCACAAAAACACACCTTAAAGATGATAAATATAGGAACTTCGGACTGGAAGTGGGATCAGGCTATTTAGTCCCGTTCCACCATTTGATAAGTTCATGGCTGATCTGGTTGTGGTCTCAACTTCACTTCCTGCCTGCCCCCCCATTATTCTTGATTTCCTCATCTACCAAAAATATATCTAACTCTCCCTTGGATAATTTCAATGACTCCAACTACTTTTTGGGGGAAGGGAATTCCACAGACTAACAACCCTCAGAGATGAGAATTTCAAGGTATTTGCTTCAAAATTAGCCCTACTCTATTTCATCTCATTCACCTTTCTTATTCCTCGTCTGACTTTCTCTCTTGAAATGTTAGTGCTATTATACCATTCGTAGTGATAATCCTGGTTATCCTTCTCACTACTGCCCTATTGCAGATCTGTGTGTAGATCTTAAAACTAGGAAAGCTGCCAATCGCCTGGTACAATCCATGATCAATATTGTTTCCACCATAGACATTCCATCAGCGAGTTTATTGCTTAGAGCACACAACTCTGGAATTCATTTCTTGAACACTTTGGTGAATCACCCGTTATTGCCTTAGGCATTTCCATGGGCTGCATCCAATACTTGACTATCATGGAAGCTCTTTTAACACCTGTTTTCACATCATAGAGATGATGTTTAAAAAAAAAAGTTTGCCATTTGATAAGACAATTGCTCTTTTTTCCCCCCACCCGCCATCACAAAAGTTATGTATCAAAAAAGTTTAAAGAGTGGGAGTTTAAAACTATTTACCAGTCTTATTGTTCACCAACACTTACCTTGCAGGCCAAGTACCAATCATTCTCCTTTGAGGACTTACTCGCAACTCTGTTCCTATAAACCTCCACACGATACTGTCGGACCAACAGAAGATCCCTGACCACAGATTCAAAGTTCATTTTACTGAGTACAACACTTTCGACCTTGTTGTTTCCTGCAAAAAGAGGGAAAACAATGACCACTACAATTTTTCTTCTAATAATCTTACCACCCCCCCTCCACCCATGATTCTGGCTGAGGGCATTCCACAGCCACTAATTCATCCAACTGATAATTCTTTATGCGAGTTTAGACAATAAAATATGAGCATCTATCCCACCCATGGTCTGACCTAAAAGTGACTCCAGATCCACCATAGCTGGAAGGGTCGAGAGCTTCAAGTTTTTAGGTGTACAGATCACCAACAGCCTGTCCTGGTCCCCCCATGCCGACACTATAGTTAAGAAAGCCCACCAACGACTCTACTTTCTCAGAAGATGGAGTCAGCTCTGCCCAAGACCGCAGGAAACTACAAAAGGTCGTGAATGTAGCCCAGTCCATCATGCAAACCAGCCTCCCATCCACTGACTCTATCTATAATTCTCGCTGCCTCAGAAAGGCAGCCAACATAATTAAAGAACCCCTCGCACCCCGGACATACTCTCTTCCACCTTCTTCCATCAGGAAAAAGATATCAACGTTTGAGGTCACGTACCAATCGACTCAAGAACAGCTTCTTCCCTACTGCCATCAGACTTTTGAATGGACCTACCTCGTATTAAGTTGATCTTTTCTCTACACCTTGCTATAAATTATATTCGGCAGTCTCTTCTTCCTTCCCTATGTACGGTATGCCTTTTTTGTACAGCATGCAAGAAACAATACTTTTCACTGTATACTAATATATGTGACAATAATAAATCAAATCAGCAATGTGGTTGACTCTTAAATGCCCTCTGAAAATGAGACCGTTAGTTCAAGGGCAATTAGGGAACGGTAACAAAAGCTGACCTTCCATGAAACAACAAAGAAAATAGGCAAAGTTTCAATCCAATATTTCATCCACAGGACGGCCCCAAAGGGGAGGCAGTGGCATATTAGTATTGCCGCTGAGCTAGTAATCCAGAGGCCCATGGTAATGCGCTGGGGACCCAGGTTTGAACCTCACCATGGCCGATGATGAAATTCAAATTCAATAAAAATCTGGAATTAAAACTATGACCATGAAACCATTGTTTTGTTTTTTTAATTTAGAGTACCCAATTCATTTTTTCCAATTAAGGGGAAATTTAGCATGGCCAATCCACCTACCCTACACATCTTTGGGTTGTGGGGGTGAAACCCACGCAAACACGGGGAGATTGTGGAAACTCCACACAGACAGTGACCCAGAGCCAGGATTGAACCTGGGACCTCGGCGCCGCGAGGCAACAATGCTAACCACTGCACTACCATGCTGCCCTCCATGAAACCATTGTTGATTGTTGTAAAAACCCATCTGGTTTTTCAAGGGGCAGCACAGTGGCACAGTGGTTAGCATTGCTGCCTACGGCACTGAGGACCCGGGTTCGAATCCCGAATCCTGGGTCACTATCCGTGTGGAGTTTGCACATTTGCCCCGTGTCTGCGTGGGCTTCACACCACAACCCAAAAGATGTGCAGAGTAGGTGGATTGGCCATGCTAAATTGCACCTTAATTGGGGAAAAAATTAATTGGCTACTCTAAAAAAAAATTTTTAATCCTGATTTTTCAAAAGTGACGTGGAGCATGTGGAAGTAACTGATTGGGCGAGTACAGTTGGGTGAGTACAGTTGAATAAGTATTTACTACTTATATCACTTATAGTTTGTAAGATCTTTATTTTGTGGTTTATCGTTTGTAAGGGCTATATTCTGTAGAAACGAGGATCAAGGAAGAAGGGCCCTTGAGTAATTATTATTATTTGATTTTAAATATCTTCCAAAAGATTTAATTTAAAGGGGTGCCATGGTGCTCTCCTCCTGTTGTATGTTGGAAGCCTGGAACATTTCCAGTGCCCAGTGCCAGCATGGATTCAGGAAGTGCCTCCAGCTGCAGCTCCCGAAGTTTGGGAATTGGAGCTGGAGCAGTGGCTAGGGCAGGGGTGGGCAAACGTTTCCGTGCAAGGGCCACATTCAGAAATTCACAATTTTAAAGGGCCGCATAGTATATTAAGTAAAATAATTAATATTTAAAATAGCCAAAATAAAAGGTTTTTAAAGAAAAAAAAGCAATTAATTTTTATTAATTAATATTTTTAAGTAGAAACTTCACATGAAACACATGTTGTGCCGAGCAAAGATCACCCTACTCAAGTCAACATATCCACCCTATACCAGTAACCCAACAGCCCCCCCCCATTACCCTTAAAATTAAAAAAAAAAAAATTTTTAAGAATTTTTTTTTAATGTCTTCATCTTGGTGGGCCGCATAAAGACCTTTGGCTGGCCGCATGCGGCCCGCGGGCCGTAGTTTGCCCACCCCTGGGCTAGGGACACTGTGGAGCATTCACGAGGCAGATAGCTGGTGCAGAAAGGTGGTCACACCGCAGGCTAAGACTCCACAGGCAGGAAGAGAATGGGTGACCATCAGGCTGAGCAAGAGGAATAGCCAGGGAGTGCAGGAATCTCCTGTGGCCATTCCTTAACTGCTGGGGTAGGATGGCACAGTGGTTAGCACTGCTGCCTCACAGCACCAAGGAACCGGGTTCGATCCTGGCCCTGGGTCACTATCCGTGTGGCGGTTGCACGTTCTCCCTGTATCTGCGCGTGTCTCACCTCCACAACACAAAGATGTGCAAGGTACAGGAGTGGCCACGCTAAATTGCCCCTTAATTGAAAACGAAGAATTGGGCACTTTAAATTTTTTTTTAAAAGATACTGTTGGAGGGAATGGCCTCTCAGGGGAAAGCAGCAAAAGCCGAATTTTTTGCACCATGGTTAGCTCTGCTGCACCAGAGAGGAATAAAACGTGTGGGAGTGCAATAATCATAGGGAATTTAATTGTAAGGGGAATAGATAGGTGTTTCAGTGGCTGCAAACAAGATTGCAGGATGATATATTACTTCCCTGGTTCTAGGGTCAAGGATGCCTCAGAGCTGCTACAGGACATTCTGGAAGGGGAGGGTGAACAGCCAGTGGTTATGGTACATATCGGCACCAATAAAGTAAGTAAAAAGAAAATGAGGTTGTAAAAGCAGAATATAGGGAGTCAGAAAGTAAGTTGACAAGTGATCCCTCAAAAGGTAGTGATCTCAGGATTACTACCAACGCTGCATGGCTGAAGAGATGGTGCAAGGGAGAGGGTTAGAAATTTCAGGGACATTGGGACTGGTTCTAGGGGAGGTGCAACCAGTATAAATTGGACGGGTTGCACCTGGGCAGGATCAGGATGCTCGAGTGGTTAGTGAAGGTTTAAACTAAAATGGCAGGGGGATGGGATCCGAAGCAAGGAATCAGAGGAGGGGGAAACAGAGAGAAGTACAAAAGACAGAACGTGGAATGAAGAAAATGATAATCAGAGAAATCAAGTATCAAAATCAACAGGGCCACAGTGAAAATGTGAATGGGGCAATGAATGTTAAAAGGGCAAGCCTCGCCACTAGCAATTGTGCATAAAGCAGCAAAAAGCTAGAGGGGGATCCGAAGGGGTGGCAGAGAGCACAGAGTCTCACTCTATGCCGATGACCTGCTCCTCTACATTCCGGACCCAAAAAGCTGCATGGACGGAATCATCGCGCTCCTGAAAGAGTTTGGCGCCTTCTCAGGCTACAAACTCAACATGAGCAATAGCGAGATCTTCCCTGAACACCCACTCGGAGAGGGGGGGGGCAGCACTAACGGGACTGCCATTTAAACAAGCCCGACACAAATTCCGCTACCTGGGGATCCAAATAGCCCATGACTGGAAAGGGATCCACAAATGGAACCTCACCAGTCTGACGGAGCAAGTAAAAAAGGACCTGCAAAGATGGAACACACTCCCACTCTCCCTCGCGGGGAGAGTCCAAACGATCAAAATGAACGTACCTCTTCCTATTCAGATCCATCCCGATCTAGGGGGGTTGTGTGAGTGAAATGCTAGGATCCCAAAGAAGGTCCTACAAAAAAAACAAACTCGGGGGGTGTGTGTGCTAGCCCTCCCAAATCTACAATTCTACCACTGGCCGGAAACGGCCAAGTGAATAAGAGGGTGGATCAAGGTGCCAGAAGCCAAGTGGGTGTGCGCTGAAGAGGCCTCCTGCATGGGGACCTCCCTCCTGGCCCTCGCCACGGCAGCATTCCCATCCGCACCCAAAAAACACTCCAGTAGCCCGGTGTTGATAGCCACCCTCCAATCCTGGAACCAACTACGGCAGCAACTTGGCCTGACCAAAATATCGGACAAAGCTCCCATCTGCTCCAACCATAGGATCACACCAGCGCTGACTGACGCCAGCTTCAAAAAGTGGGGACAGGACAGAGGGGCACTGACAGTCGGGGACCTATAAACGGACGGCAGGATCACAACACTGGACGAACTGACAGAGAAATTCCAGCTAGCCAGGGGGAAAAGAGCTACGGTACCTGCAACTCAAAAACTTCCTACAAAAGGAGATAAGGACGTAACCACAACCGCCACGAAATACATTACTGGAAGAGTTACTGGACGCAAGCATACTAGATAAAGGAAACTGTCGCAACATATATGACCAAATGGTAGAAGGCGGACACCGTACTGGACGCAACAAGAAAGAAATGGGAGGATCTGTGGGTTTAAATAGGGTGGGGACTCTGGAGCGAAGCACCCCATAGGGTCAACTCCACCTCCACATGCGCAAGGCTCAGCCTTGCGCAACTAAAAGTGGTGCATAGAGCCCACTTAACAAGAACCCGTATGAGTAGGTTCTTCCCGGAGGTGGCGGACAGATCTGAACGATGCCCAGCCAACCACATGTTCTGGTCTTGCCCCAGACCGTAGGGCACCGTGGTGGGGATGAAAGTGGAGCCATGCCCGAAGGTGGCGGTCTTCGGAGTATCGGACCAGCCAGATCTATTCCTGGGAGGAGTTCGGACATCCTTGCCTTTGACTTGCCGATCGCCCGCCGTAGAATCCTGTTCAGCTGGCGGTCAGCAGCACCACCCAAAGCTGCAGACTGGCTGTCCGACCTCTCAGAATCTCTCCAAATGGAGAAAATCAAATTCGGCATCCGAGGGTCAGGTGACGGCTTCCACAGAACGTGGGAGTCATTCATGCAATTGTTCCGGGACCTGTTTGTGGCCAACGAACAAGCAGAAGAATAGCCAGGTAGCCAAGAATCAGGGGAAAGTAGCCAAGGCGGGGGAGGGAGGGATAGACCGGGGCAGGGTGGTGGGGACAGCTAAACCTTAGAGGAAAGGAGAAATGCGGGGGGGGGGGGGGGAAAAGAAGGGCGGGGGTAAAGAGTGAAGAGTCAGGGAACAACAGAGGAGAACCAGAGAGGCAGGGAACTGATAGCCAGAAGGAGGGCACGGGAAACGATAGCAAACTTGGCATCTCCAGGAACAGAGAGCCAGGAGAATCCAGGCGAAAGACAAGGACGAATGGCTGATGCGGAGGTGAGCGCGAGACGACGGCAGCGAAACCCGTCCGGGAGAAGCAAGTGACAACACCAGACCCATTCGAGTATTGCCCTCTGTAATTATTTCTCCTACACCCAAATGTATATCTACCTCCCTAGTACCCCCCTCGCCCCCCCCCCCCCCCCCCCCCCACAGATGCCTACTTATGCGTTGTAAATAACATGAATGAAATGAATGAAAAATGAAATGAAATGAAACATTGCCAATTGTACAGAGTTGCTGCTGTTGAGCTGGTGCATACCGTACCAGTTACTTTATTTTATTTTTTTATTTCTTTCTTATTAATTTTTTTTTGTATGTGTGTGTGCGCCCTTCTCTTCTATATCTGTGTACATAACGGTAAATGTACTTTGTTCAAAAACCCAATAAAAAACATTTATAAAGAAAAAGGCAAGCCTCAAGGCTTAGTGCCTAAATATACAGAGCATTTGCAATGAAGTGGTTGAATTAATCGTGCAAATACATGTAAATAGGTACGATAAAGCCAGGGTCATGGAGGCTTGGCTGCAGGGTGACCAAGGATTACAACTGAACATCCAGGGGTATTCAGTATTTAGGAAGGACAGACAAAAAGGAAACGGTGGTGGGGTTAAATTGCTGGTTGAAGAGATAATGAGCACAATAGTGAGAAAGGATATTAGCTCCAACAATGTGGAATCTGTATGGGTTGAGTTGAGAAACACCAAGGGGCAGAAGTTTTAGTGGGGGCTGTATATAGACCTCCAAACTGTAACGGTAATATTGGGGATGGCATTAAACAACAAATTAGAGACACAGGTAATAAAGGAACATCTATAATCATGGGTGACTTTAATCTGCATATAGATTGGTCAAATCAAATTAGCCACAATGCCGTAGAGGAGTAATTCGTGACATATGTATAGGATGGTTTTCTGGGCCAATACGTTGAGGAATCAACTCGAGAGGCCATCCTCAACCTGGGTATTGTGTAATGAGGATGGAATAATTGGCAACCTAGTTGTTCGAGGCTGCTTGGAATATGCGACCATAATATGACAGAATTCTTCATCAAGATGGAAAGTAACGTAGTTGATTCTGAGACTAGGGCTCTGAATCTAAATAAAGGACAGTAAGAAGTCTTACAACACCAGGTTAAAGTCCAACATGTTTGTTTCAAACACTAGCTTTCGGAGCAGGTTCATCTGAGGAAGGAGCAGTGCTCCGAAAGCTAGGGTTTGAAACAAACATGTTGGACTTTAACCTTGTGTTGTAAAACTTCTTACTGTGCTCACCCCAGTCCAACGCCGGCATCTCCACATCCTAAATAAAGAAAACTATGATGGTATGAGACGTGAATTGGCTATGATGGATTGGGGAATGTTACTTAAAGGGATGATGGCAGATAGGCAATGAAAACATTCAAAGAACGTGTGGGTGAACTGCCTGTCTGGTGCAACATGGGAAATGTGGCTGAATCATGGCTTACAAGAGAAATTAAAGCTGGTATTAAATCCAAGGAAGAGGCATACAAATTGGCCAGGCAAAAACAGCAGACCTGAGATTGGGAGCAGTTTAGAATTCAGCAAAAGAGGACAAGGGATTAATTAAGAAGGGGAAATAAGAGTACGAGAGAAAGCTTACGGGGAACATAAATGCTGACTGTAAACGTTTCTATAGGTTTGTGCAGAGAAAAAGATTAGTGAGGACAACTGTAAGTGCATTAGAATTTATAATAGGAAACAAAGAAATAGCTGACTGACAAAGAAATGGATGAGCAACAAAGTATATCGTTTGGTTCGGTCTTCATAAATGAGGACACAAATAACATACCAGAAATGTTGGGGAACGCAGGATTTAACAAGAGGGAGGAACTAAAGGAAATCAGTATGGAAATGGTGTTGGGGAAATTGATGGGATTGAAGGCCAACAAATGCCCAGGGCCTGATAATCTACATCTCAGAGTACTTAAGCAATAAGCCCGAGAAATAGTGAATGCATTAGTGGTCGTCTTCCAATATTCTATGCTCTGGAACAGTTCCTGCAGATTGGAGCGTAGCCAATATAACCCCACTATTTAAAAAGGGAGGTAGAGAGAAAACAGGGAATTATAGACCAGTCAGCCTAACGTCAATAGTGTGGGAAATGCCAGTCCATTATAAAAGATTCAATAGCAGAGCACTTGGAAAACAATGGCAGGATTGGACAAAGTCAACATGGATTTACGAAAAGGAAGTCATTCTCGACAAATCTATTGGAATTCTTCGAGGATGTAGCTAGTAAAGTTGACGAGGGGGAGCAAGTGGATGCGGTATATTTGGACTTCCAGAAAACTTAAAACAAGGTCCCACATGAGAGATTAGCGTTTAAAATTAAAGTACATGGGATTGGGGGCAGTGTATTAAGATGGGTAGGAAACTGACCCCATGTCGGGAGGGATCGGGTTTTGGCGGGAGTTGCCGGGGTCAGCAGAAGTCAGCTGACTCATGGAAGTACCATGGAGGGTGCGTCGCAGCTATGAGGGGTCCTAGCCTTGGGGGGGGGGGGGAGGGGGGGATACCGGGTTGCTGCTGGAATGGCCAGGAAGGAGCTGGTGTGGGTTGGGGGGGGTAGAGGAGAGGCGTTATTGTCATGGGGAACGGGTCGGGCAGGGTGTGCTGGCCTGGGGCGAGCAGTCGATGAGCTATGGCTAGTCGGCGGGGGAGAGGGGCGGGGTGCCCTCTGATCCGGCTGATCACCTGGAACGTGAGGGGGCTGAATGGGCCGGTTAAGCGGGCTAGGGTATTTTCTCATTTGAAGAGGCTGAAGGCGGACGTGGCTATGCTCCAGGAGACCCACCTGAAGGTGGCTGACCAGGTTCGTCTGAGAAAGGGGTGGGTGGGGCAGGTTTTCCATTCAGGATTAGATGCGAAGAACCGGGGGGTGGCGATTCTGGTGGGGAAGAGGGTGGCGTTCGAGGTGTCTGAGGTGGTGGCGGACAAGGAGGGCAGGTTTGTTATGGTGAAGGGTAGGCTGCAGGGAGAGAAGGTGGTGCTGGTAAACGTGTATGCCCCGAATTGGGATGACACTGGCTTTATGAGGCGTATGTTGGGCCGCAACATACATTATGAGGCGTATGCTGGAGGCGGGGGGCCTGATCATGGGGGGAAGACTTTAACACGGTGTTGGATCCCCCACTAGACCGGTCCAGTTCAAGGACGGGTAGGAGGCCGGCAGCGGCCAAGGTGCTGAGGGGGTTTATGGACCAGATGGGAGGGGTGGATCCCTGGAGGTTTGGGATGCCAAGGGCGCGGGAGTATTCCTTTTTCTCCCATGTGCATAGGGTTTACTCCCGAATAGATTTTTTCGTTCTGAGCAGGGGATTGATCCCGAGGGTGGAGGATGCCGAGTATTCGGCCACAGCAATTTCAGACCATGCTGGGTCGATCTGGAGATGGGGGAGGTGCGGGACCAGCGCCCGCTGTGGCGTCTGGACGTGGGGTTGCTGGCTGATGAGGTGTGTAGGAGGGTCCGGGGAAGTATTATGGGGTACCCTTGAGGCCAACGATTAGGGGGAGGTCCGGGTGGGGATGGTTTGGGAGGCTCTGAAGGCAGTGATCCGGGGGGAGCTGATTTCCATCCGGGCACATAGGGAGAGGAGGGAGAGGGAGAGACTGGTGGGGGAGCTCCTAGATGTGGATAGGAGGTACGCAGAGGCCCCGGAGGAGGGATTGTTGGGGGAACGGCGTAGCTTGCAGGCCAAGTTCGACTTGCTGACCACCAGAAAGGTGGAGACACAGTGGAGGAAGGCGCAAGGCGCGGTTTATGTGTATGGGGAGAAGGCGAGCAGGATGCTGGCGCATCAGCTCCGCAGGCGGGATGCAGCTAGGGAAATTGGTGGAGTGATGGATAAGGGTGGGAATGTGGTGCGGAAGGGGACAGAGGTGAACGAGGTCGTTAGGGACTTTGACAAGGAACTGTACCGGTCAGAGCCACCGGTGGGGGGGGGGTTGGGGGGATGGAGAGCTTTATGAACAGGCTACGTTTCCCAAAGGTGCAGGAGGAGCTGGTGGAGGGGCTGGGGGTGCCGATTGAGTTGGAGGAGCTAGTCAGGGGGATTGGTCAAATGCAGTCAGGGAAGGCGCCGGGGCCGGGTGGGTTCCCGGTGGAATTTTATAAAAAGTATGCGGACCTGGTGGGCCCCCTGTTGGTGTGGGCCTTCAATGAGGCATGGGAGGCATCGGGGCTTTGCCTCCGATGATGTCACGGGCGCTGATTTCTTTGATCCTGAAGCGGGGTAAGGACCCCCTGCAGTGTGGATCATACAGGCCAATCTCGCTCCTCAATGTGGATGCTAAGTTGCTGGCGAAGATCCTGGCCACCAGGATAGAGGACTGTGTGCCAGGGGTGATACATGAGGATCAGACAGGATTTGTCAAGGGAAGTCAGCTTAACACGAATTTGCGGAGGTTGTTCAATGTTATTATGATGCCAGCGGTTGAGGGGGAGGCGGAGATAGTGGCGCTAGATGCAGAGAAGGCCTTTGATAGAGTTGAGTGGGGGTACCTGTGGGAGGTGCTGGAGAGGTTTGGATTTGTGGAGGGGTTCATCAAATGGGTATGGTTGTTTTATGAGGCCCCGATGGCGAGTGTAACTACTAATGGAAGGAGGTCAGAGTACTTCAGGCTCTACCGTGGGACCAGACAGGGGTGCCCCCTGTCCCCCTTGCTTTTTGCACTGGCAATTGAACCTCTGGCTATGGCGTTGAGGGAGTCGGGGAGGTGGAGGGGTCTGGTGCGGGGTGGGGAGGAACATCAGGTATCGCTGTATGCGGACGACCTGCTGCTGTATGTGATGGACCCAGTGGGGGGGAATGCCGGGGGTGATGGAGCTGTTGGCTGAGTTTGGGGGCTTCTCGGGCTATAAGCTGAATCTGGGTAAGAGCGAGGTGTTTGTAGTGCACCTGGGTGATCAGGAGGAGGGAATTGGTAGGCTCCTGTTTAAGAAGGCAGTGAAGAGTTTTAGGTACCTGGGGGTGCAGGTGGCCAGGAGTTGGGGGACTCTCCACAAGCTTAATTTTACCAGGCTTGTGGAGCAGATGGAGGAGGAATTTAAAAGGTGGGACATGGTGCCGCTATCGCTGGCAGGTAGAGTGCAATCCGTCAAAATGACGGTGCTCCCGAGGTTTTTGTTCCTTTATCAGTGCCGCCCATCCTTATCCCTAGGGCCTTTTTTAGGAGGGTGACTAGCAGCATCATGAGCTTTGTTTGGGCGCATGGGACCCTGGTGGTGAAGAGGGTCTTCTTGGAGCGGGGCAGAGACGGTGGGGGGCTGGCGTTACCCAACCTCTCGGGGTATTATTGGGCGGCCAATGTGTCGATGGTGCGCAAGTGGGTGATGGAGGGGGAGGGGGCAGCATGGAAAAGGTTGGAGATGGCATCCTGTGGAGACACAAGCCTGGGGGCCCTGGTAACGGCGCCGTTGCCGCTCCCTCCTACGAGGTATACCACGAGTCCGGTGGTGGCGGCTACCCTCAAGATTTGGGGGCAGTGGAGGCGTCATAGGGGGGCAGTGGGGGGCTCGATGGAGGCTCCGCTAAGGGGGAACCATCGGTTCTTCCCGGGGAGAATTGATGGGGGGGTTCTGGGATGGCACAGAGCGGGCATCAGAAAGCTGAGGGACCTGTTCATTGACGGGAGGTTTGCGAGCCTGGGAGAGTTGGAGGAGAAATTTGAGCTCCCCTGGGGAACATGTTCAGGTACCTGCAGGTAAAGGCGTTTGCTAGGCGGCAAGTGGAGGGATTCTCTTTGCTGCCCGCGAGGGGGGTGAGGGATAGGGTGTTTTCGGGGGTCTGGGTCGGGGATGGGAAGATATCTGATATCTACAAGGTAATGCAGGAGGTGGAGGAGGCGTCAGTAGAGGAGCTAAAGGCTAAGTGGGAGGGGGAGCAGATCGAGGATGGGACATGGGTGGATGCCCTGGAGAGGGTTAACTCTTCCTCCTCATGTGCGCGGCTTAGCCTCATCCAATTCAAGGTGCTGCACCGGGCTCATATGTCCGGGACTAGGATGAGTAGGTTCTTTGGGGGCGAAGACAGGTGTGTTAGGTGTTCGGGGAGTCCAGCGAACCATGCCCATATGTTCTGGGCATGCCCGGCACTGGAGGAGTTCTGGAAGGGGGTGGCGAGGACGATGTCGAGGGTGGTAGGATCCAGGGTCAATCCAGGCTGGGGACTCGCGATTTTTGGGGTTGCGGTGGAGCCGGGAGTGCAGGAGGCGAGAGAGGCCGGTGTTTTGGCCTTTGCATCCCTAGTAGCCCAGCGGAGGATCTTGCTACAGTGGAAGGATGCGAGACCCCCAAGCATGGAGACCTGGATCAATGACATGGCGGGTTTTATTAAGCTGGAGGTCAAATTCACCCTGAGGGGATCGGTACAAGGGTTCTTTAGGCGGTGGCAGCCTTTACTCGACTTTCTGGCTCAGCGATAGGGAACTATGTCAGCAGCAGCAGCAACCCAGGGTGGGGGGGGGGGGGGGATGTTGACTGTGTTTATTTTATTTTATTTATTTTCAAGTTCTCTTGTTGTTTACCGGGTTGTGGGGGGGGGGGGTCGATATATGCGTTGCTACTGTCTTGGGGGTGTTATGCTTATTATGTTGTTTTATTGCTGTTTGTTGTTATATATTTTGTAAAAAAAATTTCAATAAAAATTATTTTAAAAAAAAAGATGGGTAGGAAACTGGTTGGAAAACAGAAAACAAAGAGTAGGAATGAACAGGTCTTTTTCTAAATGGCAGGCAGTGACTCGTGGGATACTGCTGGAATCAGTTTTAGGACCCCAGATATTCAAAATTTAAATCATGATTTAGATGAGGGAACTAAAATGTAATATCTCGAAATTTGCAGATGACACAAAGCTGGGTGGGAGGGTGCGCTGTGAGGAGGATGTGCTGTGAGGAGGATGCTGAGATGCTTCAGTATGATTTGGACAAGTTGAGTAAGCTGGCAGATGCAGTATAATGTGGATAAATATGAGGTTATCCACTTTTGTAGCAAAAGCAAGGAGGCAGTTTATCTGAAATGAAATTGCTTGTCACAAATAGGCTTCAACGAAGTTACTGTGAAAAGTCGCCACATTCCGGCACCTGTCCGGGGAGGCTGGTACGGGAATTGAACCGTGCTGCTGGCATGCCTTGTCTGGTTTAAAAGCCAGCGATTTAGCCCAGTGTGCTAAACCAGCCAGTGAATGACTACAGATTGAGGGGGGAATGTACAGTAAGACCTGGATGTCCATGTACATTTGCCGCTGAAAGACTGCAAGGGGTCACAGTCTAAGGACAAGGGGTAAATAATTTAGGACTAAGATGAGGAAAAACTCTTCACGCAGAGTGATAAGCCTGTTGAATTCTGTACCAGAGAAACCAGTTGAGGCCAAAATATTGGCAGTTTTCAAGAATCATTGATGACGACTGACTAGATGCCCATAATCCCGAATTCAGCTATAAACATGCACACTAAACATTCCCATTACCATCTTTAAAAACATATTCCCTATCAAGCTTTATGGATTAATGCTCCCACAAGGTGCTCAGTCAATCCACCTGCAGATTGAATTTGGCAGGTGCGACAAGTGGAAATACAAGAAGCCAGCATGATTTATGAAATGAAAATCGCTTATTGTCACAAGTAGGCTTCAAATGAAGTTACTGTGAAAAGCCCCTAGTTGCCACATTCCAGCACCTGTTCGGGGAGGCTGGTACAGGAATTGAACCGTGCTGTTGGCCTGCCTTGGTCTGCTTTCAGCCCTGTGCTAAACAGCCCCTACAGCACAAGGTTCCCAAGTTCGATTCCCATCTTGGGTCACTGTCTGCACGTTTTCCCCCATGTCTGCGTGGGTTTCCTCCGGTTTCCTCCCACTAATCCCGAAAGACGTGCTTGTTAGGTAATTTGGACATTCTGAACTGTCCCTCATTGTACCTGAACAGGCGCCAGAGTTTGGAGACTAGGGGCTTTTCACAATAACTTCATTGCAGTGTTAATGCCAGCCTACTTGGGACAATAAAAATTGTTATATTATTATTAAAAACAATAGAAACACTGATCGCTTGGACCACGAGGGCAACTTGTCCCAATAATGATGAATGAGAATCCGCCATGAGCAGCTCCGGCCTGCGAGAGGATTCCCCCCCCCGCGCCCGCGGCCCGGCCCAACCCGGCACCCACCCGATCCCAGAGTCTTGATCACTCCGTTGGTTTTGAAGACCTCCTTGGCGGCGAACAACGCGTCCTTGCCGTGCACCGTGTAGTAGTCGTTGCGGTCAAAGACGCGGAAGGTGGTGTCGGGTTTCTCGGGCATAGACCTGTAGAAGGCCACGAAGGCGCCGCCATCCTGCCCGCTGTCCGCTGCGGACAACCGATCCCGGGGCTGCACCGCCATCTCACCCAGTACCCAGGTCAGAGGTCAGCCACCACAGCGCGCGACAAGAAGGAGGGGGCGTTGCCACAGCGTGTGGGCGGAGCCACTGGTCAGCCGCCGCAGCGCGGGACAAGCAGGAGGGGGCGTGGCCACAGCGTGTGGGCTGAGCCACTGATCAACAGCCGCAGCGCGGGACAAGCAGGAGGGGGCACGGCCACAGTGTGTGTTGAGGAGGGTCACAGGTCAGCCGCCGCAGCGCGGGAGAATCAGCAGGAGGCGGGGCCTCAATACGCAACTGGGTGGGGCTCACTGGCAAACTGCACCATTGTGAGGTCACAATCCCCAAGCTACTGCAGTGGGGAATTGTTTACACTCATCACTGGATCCTTTTCAGTCTTTACTCTTATCTCAGTCCAAAGGAACCATGTTTTTATAACTTACATGTTGAAAGGTTTTGGCAGAAGTTTGGAAGGTTATGCTCTATTGCACAGATATTGTGATTAGCTATTTGTCATTTTCATCAAAGCAGTCATGTTTTCCGGTAGAAGCCAAGCACCTCTTCACATTCCCCTTGCAGTCAGGACCAGGGGAATTCAGAACCAAGAACAAAGAAATGGCCGAGGACCTAAATTTGTACCTTGTCTCTGTCTTCACAAAGGAAGAAAGGAATAATGCACTGGAAGCTCCGAGAAACACAAATTTTAGTGAGGAGCTGAAGGAAGTCAATATTAGCAGAGAAATGGTTTGGGGCAAATTAATGGGATTGAAGGTGGATAAATCTCCGGGGCCTGATAATCTTCAATCCAGAGTATTTAAGTAGCCCTAGAAATAGTAGATCCAATTCTGGAATGGTCCCTACAGATTGTAGGGTAGCTATAAGGATGGCACAATGGTGAGCATTGGTGCTTCACAGCGTCGGGGACCTGGGTTTGATACCTGGTTTGGGTCACTGTGCGGAGACTGCATGTTGTCCGCGTGGGTATTCGCCAGGTGCTCCGGATTTCTCCAAGTCCTGAAAGAGAAGCTTATTAGGTGAATTGGACATTCTGAATTCTCCCTTAAATCTCGAACAGGCGTCTAGTGTAGCGACTAGGGGATTTTCATAGTAACTTCACAGCAGTCTTAATATAAGCCTATTTATGACACTAATAAAGATTATTATTATAAAAAATATAAGCCCGCTATTCAAAAAGGGAGATAGACAGAAAATGAACTGTGGACCAGTGAGCCGAACATCGGAGTAGGGAAGTGCTACAGTCCATTATCAAGGATGTCATAGCACAGCATTTGAAAAGCAGTGGCATAATCAGACAAATTCAGCATGGACTTACGAAAGACAAATCATGCTTGGTAAACCTACTGGAATTCATTGAAGATCTAACTAATAGAGTTTACCAGGGAGAACTGGTGGATGTGGTTTATTTAGACTTTCAAAAGGCTTTCGATAAGGTCTCACATAGCAAATTACCATACAAAGTTAAAGCACATGGGATTGCGGGTGGTGTCTTGAGATGTACAGAAAACTGGTTAGCAAACAGGAAGCAAAGAGTTGAAATGCATGGCAGATGCAGTGTAATGTGGATAGAAGTGAGGTTATCCGCTTGGGTAGCAAAAATAGGAAGGTAGATTATTATTTGAATGGGTGTAAATTGTGAAGGGATACTCAGCGAGACCTTGATGTCCTCGTGCATCAATCGCTGAAAGTAAGCGCGCACAGGTACAGCAGGCATTAAAGAAGCAAATACAAAGAACAAAGAAAAGTACAGCACAGGAACAGACCCTTCGGCCCTCCAAGCCTGCGCTGACCATGCTGCCCGTCTGAACTAAAATCTTCCACACTTCCGGGATCCGTATCCCTCTATTCCCAACCTATTCATGTATTTGTCAAGATGACCCTTAAACATCGCTTCTCGGCCTTTTGGCTAAGATCGAGCAGATTGAGCCTTTTGGCTCAGATCTGGTAGGTCTCCTTTTTGGGGACCATGAATTGGATTCAATTTGAATTGTTTTTTGGAGCAGGCAAGGAGCTGGATTTGTCCACACTCTGAGCCCTGGCTTTGTAACTCAGATGAAGTAATAAAAAAATGTTTAAAATTTTTTTTTAAAGATGATCCTTAAACGTCACTATCGTCCCTGCTTCCACCACTTCCTCCGGCAGCGAGTTCCAGGCACCCACTACCCTGTGTGTAAAAAAACTTGCCTCATACATCTCCTCTAAACCTTGCCCCTCGCACCTGAAACCTATGCCCCCGAGTAATTGACCCCTATACCCTGGGAAAAAGCCTCTGACTATCCACTCTGTCTATGCCCCTCATAAATTTGTAGACCTCTATCAGGTCGCCCCTTGACCTCCTTCGTTCCAGTGAGAACAAACTGAGTTTATGCAACCTCTCATCATAGCTAATGCCCTCCATACCAGGCAACATCCTGGTAAATCTCTTCTGCACCCTCTCTAAAGCCTCCACATTAGAACATAGAACATAGAACAGTACAGCACAGAACAGGCCCTTCGGCCCTCAATGTTGTGCCGAGCCATGATCACCCTACTCAAACCCACGTATCCACCCTATACCCGTAACCCAACAACCCCCCCCATTAACCTTTTACTTTTTTTAGGACACTACGGGCAATTTAGCATGGCCAATCCACCTAACCCGCACATCTTTGGACTGTGGGAGGAAACCGGAGCACCCGGAGGAAACCCACGCACACAGGGGGAGGATGTGCAGACTCCACACAGACAGTGACCCAGCCGGGAATCGAACCTGGGACCCTGGAGCTATGAAGCAGTTATGCTAACCACCATGCTACACTGCTGCCCAAATTCCTCTGGTAGTGTGGCGACCAGAATTGAACACTATACTCCAAGTGTGGCCTAAGGTTCTATACAGCTGCAACATGACTTGCCAATTTTATACTCAATGCCCCGGCCAATGAAGGCAAGCATGCCGTATGCCTTCTTGACTACCTTCTCCACCTGTGTTGCTCCTTTCAGTGACCTGTGGACCTGTACACCTAGATCTCTCTGACTGTCAATAATCTTGAGGGTTCTACCATTCACTGTATATTCCCTACCTGTATTAGACCTTCCAAAATGCATTGATTTCACATTTGTCCGGATTAAACTCCATCTGCCATCTCTCCGCCCAAGTCTCCAAACGATCTAAATCCTGCTGTATCCTCTGTCAATTCCACCAACCTTTGTGTCGTCTGCAAACTTACTAATCCGACCAGTTACATTTTCCTCCAAATCATTTGTATATACTATGAACAGCAAAGGTCCCAGCACTGAACCCTGCGGAACACCACTAGTCACAGCCCTCCAATCAGAAAAGCAGATTGATCTGGAGTATAGTAATATTTTCTTATGAGGAGTTGCGTAGGTTGGGCTTGTTCTCGCTGGAGTTTAGAAGAATGAAAGGCAACCTTATTGAGACAGACAGAATTCAGATGGCTTGACAGGTGTAAGGGCCCTTTCTGTTGATTCCCTTATTTCCCATTTCTTTTATTTTGCCGTTATCATTTTTGATCCATGGGTGTTTGATGTACATGTACCTTGAAGTTGAGCGGAAAAAGTGAGGAACTCAAAAGCTGCAACATAGTACACTGTGCTAGCTGTAGAACAGCAGAACTCAGACTTTTTGGCACCCGAGAGATCGGAGGGACTTGGTTCAATTGGTTGTCTAGTGGCCAATGAATTGGCCAAAAAGGCCATATTCTGCCCTGAACCGGCAGTGATTGGGCCCTATCAGAGTGGACTGGTTTTCAGAGAACCAAGAAAAGAACAGTTGGATCCTGGATGCTCAGAGTAGCAGCTGTGTGAGACTCTTTCTCCAGAAAAGCTGCATAGCTGCTGTATTTCTGAATCCACGGAGAGCCTGGATGAATCTATAATGAAAACCATGACAGACTGAAAGCAGAAACCTCGAGCTGAAAGCTTCAACTAAAGAAAGGTGTGCGAGAAGACAATATTGTGAACCAAGACTCTTATCCTTTTTATTTTCATCATCATTTTTAACCCTTTTCTCTCTGTGCTTGTCTGCCTTGTGTGTGTAGACGGTGGAGCGAATTAAAGAGGGGGCTTAAGAATTAGATAATAATTAACCTGTTGTATTTGCTGCATATTGAATTATAGTTATTGTTGTTATTAATAAAATTATTTGTGTTTAAATTTACAAACCTTGTGACTGTAATTATTGGGCAGCCAAGGGACAAAAACTTAGGGTGTTTTCCTAAGAATTATTTGTTAATTTCAATTGTGTTGCAACTCCGGGTCAAGTGTGGCTGGAATTGACTGCACACTAGCCCAGGGAGTCATTACACGGGGTAGATAACAAGAGGTTGTTTCCCCTTGTGGGAGAGTCCAGGACAGAGGGCATAATCTCAAATTCATCCACTTAAAACAGAGATGAGGAGAAATTTCTTCTCTCAGAGGCTCAGTGTCACAGTGGTTAGTGCTACTGCCTCACAGCACCAGGGACCTGGGTTCGATTCCGACCTCGGGTGACTGTCTGTGTGGAGTTTGCAAGTTCTCCCGTGTTTGTGTGGGTTTCCTCCGGGTGCTCCAGGTTCCTCCCACAGTCCAAAGATGTGCAGGTTAGGTGGATTGGCCATGCTAAATTGCCCCTTCATGTCCAAAGGTTGGGTGGGAGTATAATGATAGGTGGGGGTTTGGGCAAAGGTCGGGTAGTCTTTCGAAGGGTCGGTGCAGACCCGATGGGCCAAATGGCCTCCTTTTGCACTGTAGGGATTCTATGATAGTGAATCTGGGGAATTCTGTACCCCAAAGGGCTGTAGAGGCTGGCTTGTTTAGTATGCTCAAGGCTGAGATAGATTTTTAATTTGATTTGATTTGATTTATTGTCACATGTACCGAAGTACAGTGAAAAGTATTTTGCTCCAGCCAAGGGAATATACACAGTACGTACATAGTAGACTAAAAGAATAATCAACAGGGTACATTGAGAACTGGTACATCGACAAACAGTGATTGGTTACAATGCGGTACAAGGGGCAGAACAAAGCAAATACATGAAGAGCAGCATTGGGCGGCATGAATAGTGTTCTTACAGGGAACAGATCAGTCCAAGGGGGGGGGGGGGGTCATTGAGGAGTCTTGTAGCTGTGGGGAAGAAGCTGTTCCTATGTCTGGATGTGCGGGTCTTCATACTTCTGTACCTTCTGCCTGATGGAAGGGTCTGGAATGAGACAATGCCTGGGTGGGAGGGATCTTTGAGAGTGGTGTCTGCCTTCCTGGGGCAACGGGAGGTGTAGACAGAATCAATGTGGGGGTGGCAAGCTTGTGAGATGCGATGGTCCACACTCTACAGTTTCTTGTGATCTTGGACCGAGCAGTTGCCATACCAGGCTGTGATGCAGCTGGATAGGATGCTCTCTATCGCATATCTGCAGAAGTTTGTGAGAGTTCATGCAGACATGCCGAATTTCTTTAGCTTCCGTAGGAAGTAGAGACGTTGTTGGTCTTACTTGACAGTTGCATCAACGTGAGTGGAGCAGAACAGACTGTTGGTGATGGTGACCCCCAGGAACGTAAAGCTATCACTAAGGGAATCAAAGGGGTGTGGGATTATGGCGGGAAAATGGAGTTCAGGACTATCATATCAGATCAGTCATGATCTCAATGAACGGAACAGACTTCCTGGACCGAATGGCCCACATCTACCCCTACGTCTTATGGTCTTATAGGTTTACACAACTAGGGTGCATTCTGGTGTTGTCGTGTTACACGAGGGAGACATTGGATGTGTGTTTTTCAGCGGCCCGCCAGCAGGATTTTCTGGTCCCGCTGTCGTCAATGGGACATCCCATTGACTGCACCCCTCGTTACAGGGAAACGCGTGCACCGTCGATGGGACTGGAATATCCCACTGGCGTGAATAGCCAGTAAATTCCACCCTTTAGGAAATTGAGTCCAGAAATGAGACCCCAATGTAGCAGGCAATTTAGGGATTAAACTGACTGTGAAAAAAAATCTGCTCGCACAGAATCAGAGGGAGCCATCTGGCTGAGTTACATTGTCCCAGTCAGGTGTAAACTCATTAGTGGGAATACACAGGATGTCCCCAGATCTAGTGTTCTTTGGGACACTCCTGTCTGACCAGCTATTAGCCCATGACAGAATCTGATGTCACCTTTTTCCATCAACGGGAGGTTAGCTGCATTTCAACATCATGACTCTGGTCTTTTGTATAAACGGGAGTGAGCAATTGGCCAAGACAACAATGATAGGCTCAATTCCAGAAACCCCAGAGAACCTTTGCTTGAGGGGCTGGGCGGAATTTAGAGAGAGAGAGAGAAGAAATGCTGTTTTGAACAAAGACTTTGGAAATCAACCGAGATGGTCATGAAAGTTGCCACCGAGACAGGCTTTGGTAAAAGTGTTCAAAATGAATGTCCCTAAGAAGAAAAATTGCTTCATAAATGGCTTTGTCTGCCTGAGAAAATGGCTTGAGAGCTGCATGTTCTGTTACAGTGTTGTTTAATAGGAACGAGTGTATTAAGGTTAAGAAACTGCATGCAATCTGCTATTGTTAGAGTTGAAGTTTAAAAGTTTAACTATTGTTTTATTATCTTTTAATAAAGTTTGTTTATCATTGCTGCCTCACGGTGCTGAGGTCCCAGGTTCGATCCCGGCTCTGGGTCACTGTCCGTGTGGTGTTTGCACAATCTCCCCGTATTTGCGTGGGTTTCGCCCCCACAACCCAAAGATGTGCAGGGTAGGTGGATTACTTATTTATTACTCATGGAAAGAATTGATCTTTCTGCACCGTATTATAACTTTAAAAGTTATGGTCCTGGTCCAGTATCTCAGCCGCTGTTGAAAGCTGACCAGGCGCCCATGACAGTAGAGTAGATCACTGCAGTTGTGCGCTCACCCTCCTGCGTAGGTGCAGATCTCCCAAAGGACTACAGGCCAGGCAGAGGGGCAGTTATAACAACAGAGACCCAGTTCAACGGCGCCGTGGCCGCTCCCTCCTACGAGGTATACCACGAGTCCGGTGGTGGCGGCTACCCTCAAGATTTGGGGGCAGTGGAGGCGACATAGGGGAGAAGTGGGGGGCTCGATGGAGGCTCCGTTGAGGGGGAACCATAGGTTCGTCCCCGGGAACATTGATGGGGGATTTCAGGGTTGGTACAGAGCGGGCATCAGACAGCTGAGGGACCTGTTTATTGATGGGAGGTTTGCGAGCCTGGGGGAGTTGGAGGAGAAATTTGGGCTCCCCCCGGGGAACATGTTCAGGTATCTGCAGGTAAAGGCATTTGCTAGGCGGCAGGTGGAGGGATTCCCTTCGCTTCCCGCGAGGGGGGTGAGCGACAGGGTGCTTTCGGGGGTCTGGGTCGGAGAGGGGAAGATATCTGATATCTACAAGGTTATGCAGGAGGCGGAGGAGGCGTCAGTAGAGGAGCTGAAAGCTAAGTGTGAGGGGAACTGGGGGAACAGATCGAAGACGGGACATGGGCTGATGCCCTGGAGAGGGTTAATTCTTCCTCCTCGTGTGCGCGGCTTAGCCTCATCCAATTCAAGGTGCTGCACCGGGCCCACATGACTGGGACAAGGATGAGTAGGTTCTTTGGGGGTGAAGACAGGTGTGTCAGGTGCTCGGGGAGTCCAGCGAACCATGCCCATATGTTCTGGGCATGCCCGGCCCTGGAGGAGTTCTGGAAGGGGGTGGCGAGGACAGTGTCGAGGGTGGTGGGATCCACGGTTAAGCCAGGATGGGGACTCGCGATTTTTGGGGTTGGGGTGGAGCCGGGAGTGCAGGAGGCGAAAGAGGCCGGTGTGCTGGCCTTTGCGTCCCTAGTAGCCCGGCGAAGGATCTTGCTACAATGGAAGGATGCGAGGCCCCCAAGCGTGGAGACCTGGATCAATGACATGGCGGGTTTCATTACGCTAGAGAAGGTCAAATTCGCCCTGAGAGGGTCGGTACAAGGGTTCTTTAGGCGGTGGCAACCTTTTCTCGACTTTCTGGCTCAACGATAGGGTACGGGGACAGTAGCAGCAGCAACCCGGGGGGGGGGGGGGGGGGGGGGGGGGGGAAGGGGGGGGGGGGAAAAGGTGGGGGGGGGGGGCGGACGATGACTATGTTTGTTTATTTAATTTAAATTTATTTTGAAGTTCTTTTGTTGTTCATTGGGGTTGGGGGGGGGGGGGATGGGATACATGCGTCGATACGGTCTGGGGGTGGTACGGTTATTATGGGTTATTTTGTTGCATTTCATTGTTTGTCGTTATGTTTTATATTTTCTGTAAAAAATTCCAATAAAAATTATATTTAAAAAAAAAACAGAGACCCAGTTCAGCTGGAGTGTTAGGCAGGGCAGGACCACCTTAACAACCATCCTGAATGCCTCCTCAGTGAAAAGATTTCCAAACCTCCCAGTCCCAGGGTGAGTAAGTGCCAGTTGTTAAATACATAGCAGGACATAGACTATAATTTTGAGTATCGTCAAATGGAAAGGATATCAGTTCATGAGGATATCATGCAGGATGGGGAAGCAGATTTAGGAAGACAAAGCTGAAAATAGAGGGAGCGCATAAGAAAAGAGAGTGCGCGTGGGGGAGTGTGTGCGTGAAAGAAACTGAGTGAGTCTGTATCAAAAAGAGACGCCCCGTAGACTGGGAGTGAGCTGGACGCTCAAACACAGAGAGGCAGCTTGGTGTGGGAACACTTGCCCCCCCCACCAAACACATCAGGAATCGTCGAGTATGCTTGATGAAGGCATCATGCACGCTGCCCGTGTATTGGGCGCAGACGTGCATGATGTGCATCTCATTGTCGCACTCCAGCGGCACGTTCATCGAGTGGAACCCTTTTCAGTCATGAGCCACTGCTCATAGGCGGACATGCATCCCATCGATCAACCCCTGGACCTAGGGCATCCCGGCGTTGGTGGTGAACCCCGCTGCCCGGGCATCCTGGTGGACTCGGTCCACATTGAATTTTGTATATTGTGCCGACCGGGTATATAGGGCCTCCTTTATGGAGCGGATGCACCTGCGCACCGAGGTCTGTGAGATTCCGGACAGGTCCCCAGTTGGAGCCTGGAAGGACCCCGTGGTGTAAAAATTCAGAACGACTGTCACCTTGACGGCCACTGGGAGTGGGTGTCCTCCCCCATACCACCGCGGTGCCAGGTGCACCATGATCTGGCAGATATGTCACATGGTTCCCCCTGCTGAGACGGAGTCTTCGACGGCATGCTTGGTCCGGCAGATCCTCGAATGACAGGCACTGTGATTCATGTGGTGCCTCCTTCCCACCTCCTCCTCGGTCTGTTGGGTGGCCGGCTCTCCATCCTCACTAACTGCCTCTTGTTCTTCTGGAGAAGGCTCCACTGCTGTTGGTTCATCCCTGAGCAGCTCCTGCTTGTACAGACTCAGTGCATCCCTCAGGGCTGTGGCAGCCAGGATGAAGGCCACCATTCCTGGTTGGATTCCAAAGTCCATTTCTGCAGGAGGTAAAAGGCAGACGTGTTAGGATGGTGCGTACCCCCATGCCCAACCAGAGGATGAAATGCTTCCAATGTGCCAGCTCTGCCTTCAACTGGCTGAGGAAAAGGATCTAGGTCTGAAACGCGAGACTAAGGTCATAGTTTACTGGATAGCAATGATCCACGTTCTATATGCTTCAGAGATTTGGAAGATCTACAGCAAGCAACAGGAATACCACCAGCGGTGCCTTTGTAAGATCCTGCAAATCTGAAGACTCCAACAGTAGTGTCCTCTTTCAAGCTACGTTGCTCAGCATCGAGGCATTAATCACTCACAACTGGCCCCAGCGGGCTGGTATTGTGGTTGTGTACCTGACATCAGTCTCCCGAAGCAAGTGCTCTACTCAGAACTTGGTCGCGGCTGGAGACTCCAAGAAGGACTGAGGAACGTTTTCTGAAATGTCAAAAAGCATCTCTGAAGAAAGCAAACATTCCCCTCGGCTCATGGGAGACCCATGCTTGTGCCTGACTAAAATGGAGAAGGCCCAGAATGCACCCAGAGACTTCAGTCAGTATGTGCAGAAGTAAAGTCCAGGCATTGGACGGAACACACAAACCTCCAAACAACCCACCTGCCCAACCCTTCATGTATCATTTGTCCAACATGCCGCAGAACCCGCATTCAATTTAACATCCATCTCAGAACTCACCAAATTGGAGTGGAAGCAAGTTATCCTCCAGCCCAAGGGACTGCCTAAGAAGGGAAAGCATGTATTCTCTGTCTCCATACACAATAATTAAAGTCTTCATTATAATAATCTTTATTTGTGTCACAAGTAGGCTGACATTAACACTGCAATGAGATTACTGTGAAAATCCCCCAGTCACCACACTCCGTTCGGGTACACTGAGGGAGAATTCAGAATATCCAATTCACCTAACAAGCACGTCTTTCGGGACTTGTGGAAGGAAACCGGAGGACCCGGAGGAAACCCACGCAGATACAGGGAGAACGTGCAGACTCCACACAGACAGTGACCAAGCCAGGAATCGAACCTGGGACCCTGATGCTGTGAAGTAACAGTGCTAACCACTGTGCTACCATGCCACCCATTCATTTCATTCATCCTGCAGACTTCCCTGATTTTATCTCTCACTTACGTTACGGGCTTGTTCTTCTCCAGTTCTCTCTCTCTCTCTCTCCTCTCCCCCCCCCCCCCCCTAAGTTTGAGCAGGCATTGTTTTTTCTTTCATTCTCCCCACCTCTCCTCTAAATATCTGTCACAGGGCAGGAAATCTCATACACAGCTTGTCGCTGAATTCTTGCATCAAGAGCAGTAGAATTTGGGGAGAGGTGGATGATACATGGTCCCAGGATCTACAGGGCACACTGGAATTGGTTGCAGTCAAGTGCGCAGTTCTTAAAGGGCCATTTAGCCCTGTGTGATGAATGCAAGTAATTGGTAAATAATTGGATTGTATGTATCTCGTGAAGTATTGTTCCTAAAAGCCTTGGTTGGAGTGTTTTAGCAGGAAAGAATCCTGGAAGAATGATTCCTCGTTCCGGTCTGCTCCAAAAGTCAAACAGTTTATTGGTTACGCTGGTGGGAAGCAAGCCGTTGGGCACAACATGCACTTCTTCCCTGAATAAAGGCAAATTATCAATATTTATGCATTTTCAGTTACTCAACCCATTTTGATTGGACACCAACCAATCGTACAGATTACGTATAGATCCAATTAAATATGTTATTCGACATGATGGGGCTGCGTGATTGACTCATGGACAGGCAGAGGTTTCCTAATCATGTTATCCTGATCTTTAGCAACTGTCCCTTGGTCTTCACAGTAGCTCGCAAGTTTGAGATTTCCTCCTCTTGACTTCCTTAGCTGGTTCCATTGTTCAGAGACAACTGTTTGTCATAATCTCGTCCAGCTGCTGAATGAATCATTGTGTCGGTTTAATCTCATCGTCTAGCTGCTGACTGAGCCACTGCATGTGCCTGTGTAAACTGGCCTGCTGCATGAATGTGGCCAAGTAAACCCCGTGATGCCTCTGCAACTTGTTATCCTCCATTTTGGCTAAGATTTATACATTCTTGGTGTAATAGCAAACAGTGTGAAATTAATGTAAAAATAACATATAATGCAGGTGCCTCTAACCTGGGAATTTACCGCAACAAATGTCAACGTATTCACTGCAAATATTTTTTAAAATCCTGGTTTGAAAAACAGACAGACTTTATGGTTGCAAAAAATGGGGCATTTTATGGGGCAGCACGGAAGCATGGTGGTTAGCATAAATGCTTCACAGCTCCAGGGTCCCAGGTTCGATTCTCGACTGGGTCACCGTCTGTGCGGAGTCTGCACGTCCTCCCCGTGTGTGCGTGGGTTTCCTCCAGGTGCTCCGGTTTCCTCCCACAGTCCAAAGATGTGCAGGTTAGGTGGATTGGCCATGCTAAATTGCCCGTAGTGTCCTAAAAAGTAAGGTTAAGGGGGGGTTGTTGGGTTACGGGTATAGGGTGGATACGTGGGTTTGAGTAGGGTGGTCGTTGCTCGGCACAACATCGAGGGCCGAAGAGCCTGTTCTGTGCTGTACTGTTCTATGTTCTTAAAAAGGTGCAATTAAGATGTTGTAAGGGTGAGATCATTGTTCTTTCAAGCAATGCTTATGTTTACAAGGAAAGGCCTAATGGGTTTTTGTTATGAATTTTGGGGAGTAGATAATTAGAGACATTGTGTTTAAACTTAAGTAATTAGGTCATGGGATTTGAGTGGGATAAGAATGATGTAGTCGTGGGGGGAGCCAGGTCTGTGGCAGTACGTTTTGAGTGAATTTAGTTTTGGCTGTGAGCTGAACAGCAGCTGCTGCAGAAGGCTGTCAGAGATTCAGCATTCATCTGTCAGGATCTCTCTCTATCTTCAAGAAGCCTTTTAAAGATCTATGTCCAAAAAGTGGAAAGTTACCCTGAGTTTGCTTACTCTGTTTAAAAGTGTTGTTTGACCTGTGATTGATTGGAGATAAAAGAAGGTACCAGTTAGAAATTAAAGTGTTTCTTTTGATTCTTAAGCATTGTTTAACTGATAATTGCAGCTATATTTCTGTGATGTTAATGTAGTTAAATACTATGTTGATAATAAAATTTGTTTCAATATATCATATGCCTATTACTGCGTGGAATCATTTCTGGTGCAAAGTGTCCTTTCCATGTAATTTTACAAATTTTTTTAAAGTCCTGTTCCGGTACCCGAGCAGATGTTGGGGTCTGGTTCGGAATCATTATAAAATTGGGGGCTCTTTACCAAGATTTAAAAGCTTAGTTCCTTGTTTGGCTTGGGATTATTGAATTTAAAGACAGTGAGTATGTGAGGAACTGGTACTTTCTTTCAGGTGACGGTGCTTAAATAGGGAGTGACTTGGGAAATGGCTCTTTCTACCGCAAAGAATGCCCTGGTTGTGGAAGAGGTCACTTTGGTTGGTTTAAAAAGGGTAGTTAAAACAAAGCTTTTGGATTTGGTGAGGAAGATGGAGATAATACAAGCAATAGCTCAGTATTTAAATTTGCATGAAACACAGCCTGAATCATTAGAATTAGTTAGAATTCAATTGCAGATGAAACAAATAGAAATGCAGGAAAAAGATAAACAGAAAGAAATAGAACTGAAGAAATTAGATATGCAAGAAAAGAAAAAGGAAAAAGTGGCAATGACAGAAGCAAAGGAACAGGAGAGAGAATTAGAACTTTGGAGTCTGGAACTGCAAATAGAACATCAACATAAAATATTGGAGTTAAAAGCAGAAGCTGAGGAAAGTCTAGAGGCAGGATTAACACTTCCTAGTCAAAGGCCTTGGGGAATATGTTTAAATATATTCAATTGCTGGCAAGATTTGATGAGAAAGATGTGGAAGCCTTTTTTATCTCATTTGAGAAAGTGGCCAAACAATTGAATCAACAAAGACCATGTGGGTATTGTCGGTTCAAACAAAGTTGGTAGGTAGAGCTAGTGAAGTGTTTTCATCACTATCAGAGGAGATATCTAGGGATTATAAATAAAGTATTAGCGTTCCTATCCGGTATCCGAGCAAATGTTGCCGCCTGGTCTGGGATCGTAATACTTGTCACCCAAAACATAAGTGATAGATTTTTAGTTGCATTAGCCTGGAGATAGAAGCTCTGCTCCTGGTTCTACCATTGTTCCTCACTCCCACCCAAGTGCCTCAACTCTTCTGAGTCCCTTGTCTGGCAACTAAGTCATGGCCAATGAGCAATTTTCAGGGTAATAAATAGTGATACACTTCGCCTGTACTATCCCATTAAGGCAGATGGGCCAATTTGCCATCAACCTGTAAGGCAGGTGCTGCATCCGGATTGCAGCCTAATTCACGCAGGATCCAGATCTACTCCACTATGTCTGAAATACCGATTGTTTACATAACGCACAGGCAGTTGGCCTGTAGTTTTCCTCTGTAATCTTCTCCACTTCCTGGATCCACTTTTCTTCCTTGAAGGCAATCCTTAACGTGACTCTTCATCCAAGCTTTTAATCACCTCCTTTTTGTTTTTGCGTTGATTCTTGTCCACCAGCATTTTTGTGAAGTGCCCTGGCAGGTTTTTCGTACATTAAAGGTGCTTTACAAACATTAGCAATACGGTTGCCAAACCTCCAGAGTGTTGAATCTCTGGGATTTGATGGTTAATCTCCAGGACATTGCTGTGTGCAAACCTGGAGAAAAGTCATTGAAAAAGATTCATTTTGTCATTTTCTTTGAATATTTATTCTTAACCAGATATAAAAATATTAGAAGCAAATTCAAAATAGTTATATGTGACTTTTTTTTATAAATTTAGTGTTCCCAATTCATTTTTTCCAGTTAAGGGGCAATTTAGCGTGGCTAATCCACCTAGCCTGCACATCTTTGTGTTGTGGGGGCAAAACCCACACAGACACAGGGAGAACGTGCAAACTCCACACAGACAGTGACCCAGAGCCAGAATCAAACCTGGGACTTTGGCGCCGTGAGGCTGCAGGGCTAACCCACTGCGTCACCGTGCTGCCCGTTATATGTGACTTTAACCATTAACTCTGTTTCACTCTCCATAGATGCTGCCAGACCTGCTGAGTTTTTCCAGCACTTTCTGTTTTCATTTCGGATCCCTGCAGTTTACGTGTTTTTTTATTATAAAAATGTAGGGCGGCATGGTGGCGCAGTGGTTAGCACTGCTGCCTCACGGCACCGAAGACCCGGGTTCCATCCCGACCCCGGGTCACTGTCTTTGTGGAGTTTGCACTTTCTCCCCGTGTCTGCGTGGGTCTCACCCCCACAACCCAAGAAGATGTGCAGGGTAGGTGAATTGGCCATGCTAAATTGCCCCTTAATTGGAAAAAAAGAATTGGGTACTCTAAAAATTATAAAAATATTGAAAATGGGTGAAAAAAGGCTGTTTGACATCATCCCATTGGAATATAAGCCTTGATTTCCAGTTGGCGTAGGAAGGCACTATGCCAATAGGATGAATGTGCCAGTTGACTAAAGGTTGGAAAGTGGGTGAAATTCATGTGACAAAACCTGCAGGAATACATTGAATCACAGTTGGCAACCCTACGTAAAGAGAATATTGCCTGCTTAATTATGCTGCTGACAGGAAATACTGATATATTTTTATCCGAATTAGAATTGTTTGGATTTTATCCATGCTCTCTGCTACAGGATGGAAGGACCCATGACATGTGACTCCCATTTATTATAAAAAATACCGCGGTGTTTTAATTTTTGACACTTCTGAGGAATGTTGTTTTTATATTGGAAGAAATTTAAAAAAGCATACTTTAATTCTTAAGCTAAGGGGCTGGTTTAGCACACTGGGCTAAATCTCTGGCTTTGAAAGCAGGCCATCAGCACGGTTCAATTCCCGTACCAGCCTCCCCGAACAGGTGCCGGAATGTGGCGACTAGGGGCTTTTCACAGTAACTTCATTTTTACTGGGGCTGGTTTAGCACACTGGGCTAAATCGCTAGCTTTTAAAGCAGACCGAGGCAGACCAGCAGCACGGACCAATTCCCGTACCAGCCTCCCCGAACAGGCGCCAGAATGTGGCGACTAGGGGCTTTTCACAGTAACTTCATTGAAGCCTACTCGTTACAATAAGCGATTTTCATTTTCATTTCACTTTTCATTTCAATTAACTCCATCTTTTTAATGGACAACTTGTTTAAAATAATTTATTCGCCACCCACCAACAAGAGCTTTCATTTCCGGAACTTTCCTTGTGTTGGAACGGCTTCACAGAGCATATTACAGATCAGACAAAAAAAAATACACCAATTGGTTCCACACTGGTTAAAGGCACAGTTGAAAGAATTGTTAGAAACTCTTTAGCTGACTTTTGAGAGGAACTGGAAGAGGGAGCCTCCTGGGACAGGGGCACGGTGGTTGAAAGAGCAGATACCAATGGTGGGGTACAAGGAGAAGGTCAGTGTCAGAAAAGCAGGATTGTAAAGTTAACGTCGCTCACAAGCTGGATGGGGCAGGGTTGTGGAACCATTTGTAGGTGTGGTTCTTGAAAATTACTTGGTTGGGTGCAGTGAATCAGGAGACCGGAATATTTTGAATTGCAGACATAATACCTTGATCACACAGGTCATGAAGCATATTATCATGTGACAAAACATGTGTATGACTTAAATGAGATAAAAGTGAGATGTATCAGGGCAGCACGGTCGCGCAGTGGTTAGCACTGCAGTCTCACCCCGCCGAGGTCCCAGGTTCAATCCTGGCTCTGGGTCACTGTCCGTGTGGAGTTGGCACATTCTCCCCGTGTTTGCGTGGGTTTCGCCCCCACAACACAAAGATGTGCAGGGGAGGTGGATTGGCCACGCTAAATTGGCCCTTAATTGGAAAAAATGAATTGGGTACTCTAAACTTTAAAAAAAAGTGAGATATGGCTTCCCATTGATTTTCTCTCCTGACAAATAGGATCATAGAATTTACAGTGCAGTAGGAGGCCATTGGGCCCGTCAAGTCTGCACCGGCCCTTGGAAAGAACATCCACCTAAGCCCACACCTCCACCCTATTCCCCGGAACCCAGTAAACCCACCTAACCTTTTTCTTTGAAAACAAAGGGCAATTTAGCATGGCCAATCCATCTAACCTGCACATCTTTGGACTGATGGGATCCATTTTGGTGATGGAGCAGAAATTGAGTCCTCTGCTGAGGACTTCGATTTTGTCTGGTTGAAGGGTGTAGTCCAACAAGTTGACAATAGATTTCCCTGTATTGTTTTCTACTGAGGTACCGGGGAAGGCTTGGTTGCTGCTGGTGGTGAGGCCGAGTTTCTCAAGCTTCCTGTTCTTGGTGTGCATATAGGTGGCGTAGTCTTATCTGCTTGGCGGTGTTCCGCAGCTGGTCTGCTGCGTCCTGAGCGTAAGTTGAGAATATGGCCTCTACCTTGGTTTCCAAGTTGCGCCGTCTGCTGTAGAGCTGGTGTACGAGGCTGTTGAGGAGTGTGAGAGAGATGCGACGGCAGAGTCTCTCAGCGTAGTCTGTGTTGTAGGTCGACTTGAGTGGGTTTGTGATCTGTCGCCCTTTCGGGATCTTGTCTGCTTTCTTGCATCTTTGTAGAAACTTAATGTTAGTTTCTATATGCGCAATTTTCTTGGCGATCCTCTCCACTTTGAGCTGGCAGTTTGCTGTGTCGCTGGTAGCCATGATGTGGAGATGCCGGCGTTGGACTGGGGTGAGCACAGTAAGTAGTCTTACAACACCAGGTTAAAGTCCAGATTTGTTTCGAATCACTAGCGTTTGGAGCACTGTTCCTTCCTCAGGTGAATGAAGAGGTAGACAAAGTCAATGATGAAAGACAATATTTTGAATGCAAGTCTTTGCAGGTAATTAAGTCTTTACAGGTCGTTACAGGATGTTGGCATCACTGGCAAGGCCAGAATTTATTGCCCATCCCTAATTGCCCCTTGAGAAGGTGGTCGCAATCAGCCTTCTTGAACTGTTGCAGTCCATTGGTGTAGCAGCACTTACAATGCTGTTAGTGAGGGAATTCCAGGATTTTGACCCAGTGAATCATAAATGGGAGTTCTTCCTTTAAAAAAGAATGGATAGTTCACACTTATCTCTGAACTGTGATTTTGCTCATTCACCTTGGATCGAATCTGGAATCTCTTGCTGTGTCTCTGGTTGTCTCAATGGCACAGCACAAAATGCATTCATAGGAACAGCAGTAGGCCAATCAGCTCATCATGCCTGCTCCATCTTTCAATATTACCATTGTAGCCATGCTGGCCACGCAAAATGGACACTGAGCCAAACTAAAATGGAAGGCTGCTGGGAAACAGACAGTTCAGCCAGAACAGCAGTCTGCAAAGAGCAGTTTGCATTCTGCAGCAGCAGAAACCAGTTTGGGCTCAGGTGAAAAGACCTTAGCTAGGTGCAAATGGCAAAACGCTTTGCATGCTAATGAGGCCATCAGACTTGAACACCCACACAATAGATACATTTGGTTCTGAATGGACACATTCCAATCAAGACCCAGACATCGAGGCACCAGAAACCTCCAAACAAAAGGACATAAGAAACGCCCCCTCCATCACGGAGACCCCCTCGCATTGGGGAATTAATCCAGTATCGATAAGAAATTGATCCAATAGGTAGAGCCCGCCCGAGAAGAGGGAAGGACAACGGAACCCCTATAAAAGATAGGGACCTCGTGTTATCCGGTCTGTTAAACCCGTGCTCCGGCCCCGACTGACACCTGGCCTCCTGACTCCAGCCGTTGAGCACCAGCCGCCGAAACCGTAAGTTCAACGCTCGCTACGCGATCCAAGCCCGCTAGACTCCCAAGTGCCAGAACGCTTGCTGAAGGCTGCAGACAAAACCAGGACGAAGGCCTCGTTCTCTGACCTTGCCTGTTCCTGTTAGATAAGTATTCTGTTTGCTTAAGTTTAGTTGTAGCTTAGTCTCTTAGTGTGTGCATGAGTATTTATTATTAACTGGATAATAAATATTGATCGTTTGAACTTGACTAATCGGTGTATCGTCTTTATTACTTTGAACTTGACCTTGGAATACTTGTGACGTTGCCTATACGGCAACTGGCGACTCCAGAGCTGAATAATTACATAGAACAGAGCCTAGCAGTGTTAAGCACACGTCGAACTCGGAGGCGTGTTAATACACTCCAATAAACGCGTTTTACGCCCATAGTAAAACGTGCAACATTTAGTGGCGACATCCGCCGGGACCCTGTTGTAAGTGGAAACACCACAGTGTCCAGGACCCTGAAATTTGAATTAGAACTCCAAATTGCAGAGAAAGAAAGAGATCACAAGTATTCAAGGTGTTCAAAATAATAAGCGAAATTCGGAAGTGTGTTTTAGTGCATGCGTACTAACAGGGCTGTAAGGTAAAACTGAAAGCTTTTTGTTGCGACAAACTTTCGGTAGTTTTGTTAACGGAAAATAGCGTAAGCCGTACCCTTTTTTCGAAACACCACCCCAACAACCCCCTGTTCCAAATTATAAAAAGAGAGTCAGAGGAAATGGCCATGCAGGCAATGGAACGTCTGATGGATCCAGCAAAGTTTGTGGTCGCAGCGACCAGCAGCAGTAGCAGGGTAGGCCAGTGTCCCACGTGGGAGCTGGAACTCCGCAAATATTTACAAGGAAAGGGATGGCCCCTTTGGAAAGAGTTTTGTGCAAATGAGGAGACAGGTCCCGGAAGTATAGGTCATACTTGGTGGGAGAACCTCTCTCAAATACACAAAAAGAGTTTAGGAAAAGCACGCAAGCCGATGGCGATTGTGTCCTGCTTGGCACAGTTGCGAGGCGCAGAGGAGGTCATCAGGACGCTCCGGGCAGATTTAGAGGAAAGGAACCGAATGAGTAAGGTCGATGTCAGGGACATCGAGAAAGAAAACCTGGATCTTAAAGGGAAGTTGGCAGAGAAGGGTAGAGAGGTGGATGATGCCAAGAGGGCTCATCAGTCTTGTCTAGCTCATCTGAACAGTTCCCAGACCCAGTATGAGAAAGCCTATCAGGACGTGCAACGTGCCGTTCTGATAAGACAGGAATCGGAAAAGCAGGTGGAGGCATTGCAGAGGCAATGCTCTGATCTCAAAGCAGCTTTGAGAGCACTCCACGCTGCAACGACCGAACACAGACAAAGCACAGTTGACCACGCGAAATGCAGGAAACAGATTGCGGAACTGCAATCTCTGCTTTCGGTGCAGAATGGCTTCCAAAGCACCTTTGGAGCTCAGTTAGATGGGGAAAACGCCCCAGATTGGCAGGAATTAAGCGAGACAGCGCAGCGTTATGTTCAGGGAACATGTGCGCCCGCAGCTCAGCAGAAACGACAGGCACCCCAACCCCCCACAGCTCAGATCATAACCGCACCCATGAATCCCGTAACCACACAGAGGAAAGCCGAATCAGAAGGCGCCCCAGACATAACTTACACCACCCCTTTAACAGTAACCCAGCTAAGGGACGCTTGTGAAAAGATCACTCCGTTCCTCCCCACCGCAGACCCCCACCAGTTCTTCGCTAAAGTAAAACAGCAGGCTACCATGTACGGCCTGGATGAGAGAGAGCAGGTTAAGCTCACCGTGCTGAGCTTAGACCAGAGTGTAGTGGCAGCCCTCCCCGACCCACAGAACGTGGCAGGAGGCAGCCTAGAGGAGATGCACACTGCCATTTTAGATGCCATAGGGTACAATAGAGGTGACCCCGTAGAAGGATTGAATAAGTGCAGGCAGAAGAGATCCGAACACCCCACAGCATTCGCAGGAAGGCTGTGGATTCATTTCAGCGCAGTTTTCGGACAGCTAGATAGAGCGCATTTAACCCGCGAAAACATGGTTAAGTGGACGCGCACAATTATCTCACACGCAACAGAAGCAGGACAGAGCGCTTGCAATAGTTACGACCCCTCAGAAGAGGCCCATAACGAAAAATGGGTCCTGAAAAGATTGTCCCGCGCTTGGGAGCAATCGCTTCAGGCAAAAGGAAAAGTTAGATCCCCAGAAGAGGCTCAGGCTGCTGCAGATATCCAAGCAGTCAGAGAGCACCAGAAGCCCGCATGGGTAAATGAAGGCAAGAGCAGCCCTCAACAGAAAGGACAGGAATGCTATAACTGTGGACAGTTAGGGCATTGGGCAAAAGAGTGTAATGCACCCCAGCGATCTCAGAGAGGCCAGCAGACAGGCACTCTGAACCGCAACAAAGCAAAACCCATCCACAATGTAGCAGTACAGTCAGGACCCACCAATGTGGACGAGACAAACTGACGGTGTTCGGGCTCCCCCACTTGGGTCTGTGACACACTATGGGACTCATCAGGGAGGCCCGTAGTCACGGCAAAAGTCAAAGGGAAGCCCATAGAGTTACTGTGGGACACAGGAGGATCCCGCACCACCATTAACTCCACAACCACGGCACACGCAGACACGTGGCCGACCACCTCCACCATCACACTTAGCGGGTTCACCGGACACTCGCAGCAGGGACATATCACAGCACCCGTAGCGATCCAGCTAGGGAACATTTCCACAAGACACCCCGTAGTTTTAGTAAATCTTCCCCGGACAGCAGAGCACATCCTGGGGATAGATTTTATGAACGCTCACAGCTTGTCGTTCGACCCAGTGAACCAGTGTGTCTGGCGAATGGCGAGATCAGACAGAGCCCCAGCCACCCTCACAGTAGGAGACTACGCTAATCGGATTAGCGCAGTGGGAGAGTACTCATTCGACCTGACTACGCTCCACACCGACCGACAAATTAAGGCCCTACTAAACAAACACAGGACAGCATTTGCAAGTCACCGTCATGACTGTGGCAGAATGACTGGACAAGTTCATGTTACCGGACAGGACCCCCGACCGCAAAAGCAGTATAGATTTCCCCTCGAGGCAGAGGTGGAAATAGAAAAAGTTATAGGCAGCTTGTTGGACCAAGGTGTACTGAGAACGGTAGCCTCCACCAACAATGCCCCTATTTGGCCAGTGAGGAAGCCCGATGGATCATGGCGTCTGACCATCGATTATCGGGAACTCAATAAAGTAACCCCCGCAGTAGCCCCAACGGTAGCTACTAGTCCCGAGACCATGCTCAAGCAGGGTCTCAACGCCAAGTACTTCACGGTATTGGACATCAGTAATGGATTCTGGTCAATACCATTGGCAAAAGCGTGCCAATACAAATTCGCATTCACTTTTAAAACGCAGCAGTACACGTGGACATGCCTCCCACAAGGATTCCACAATTCACCCTCCATTTTCCACCGACAGCTGGCAAGTGGATTAGAGAAATTTTCCCGACCCGATTGTCTGGTACAGTATGTAGACGACCTACTACTGCAGACAGACACAAAGGCAGAGCACATTTCGCTTCTGGCCGAACTCCTAGAACTCTTAACTGAAATTGGCTGTAAAGTTAACCCGAAAAAGGCCCAAATATTGGAAAGTAAAGTGATGTATTTGGGATCAGTCATCACGCACGGCAAACGCGAGATCGAATTCAAAAGAATTGATTCGATTGTCAAATTGCCCCTTCCCCAGAATGTTTCAGCCCTCCGGTCGTTTTTAGGACTGGTTGGCTATTGTCGGAACCACATCGACGGATTCGCGACAAAAGCCGCCCCACTTTCAGACCTCCTTAAGAAAGGAGCCCCCTGGGAATGGCTTCCGCAGCATACAGGCGCTGTGGAAGAGTTGAAACGAGCCCTTAGTGCAGCACCCGCGCTGCTAGTCCCCGACCAACTTTCACCGTACGCAATAGAGGTAGCGAGCACCGATCTGACCCTCTCAGCCGTGTTGCTTCAGGAACGGCACGAGCAGCTAAGACCAGTGGCTTATGCCTCCCGACTGTTAGACCCAGTAGAACAAGGATTTTCGGCCTGTGAGAGGCACCTCCTTGCTGTCTTCTGGGCAGTGCAGTATTTCTCATACATCACCGGACTAAACCCCATCACCATTCTAACCGAACATACACCCACACAGCTACTACTAGACGGTCGACTGAAGGACGGTTCAGTTAGCCAGATTAGGGCAGCTAGGTGGACCCTACTTTTACAAGGACGGGACATTACAGTGAAACGGACACGCACACACACATACTTAGCAGACAACCTCCAATACCCCGGACAGCCCCATGACTGTGAAATTGTAGCTCCCCTGCATAACACAGGACCCTTTTTAGCAAAAACACCCCCCAGGAAGATAGGGAACCCAAAACAAAGCCCCCAGCCCACAGACACGTGTGGACCCTTGAGGATTTATGTAGACGGTTCCTCCACAGTTTTAAATGGTGAGCGTATCACAGGATGCGGCATCTATGTAGAGGACGCGCAGGGGCGCGCTCTCGAAGAGATAGCTCTTAAGTTACCAGGTCACTTAGGCGCGCAGGCAGCAGAGCTAGCAGCCATAGCGTACATAGTGGACCACCCCGATTCTTTCCCCAGCCCAGCAGACATATATTCAGACAGCTTATATGTCTGCAATAGCCTGACAGATTTTCTGCCCCTGTGGAGGACACGAGGTTTTGTCTCCGCAGACGGAAAACCCCTTCCATCAGCCCCTCTACTCCAGCATATTTTAGCAAAAGCGAAGGACAGGACCTTCGGCATAATAAAAGTAAGAAGCCACCATAGGTCATCACCCCCTGGGAATGTAAAGGCCGACGCGTTGGCTAAGGCAGGTTCCAGGAGAGGACACTTATGGACCCCCCCAGCTAGCGCACCAGCTAGCGCCCCTGTGAGCGCAGTCCAAGTCTCACAGACTGATATTAAAGATCTCGTGGCAGCACAAAAACAGGACGGAGACCTCAGGGAGGTTTTCAAGGGAAACTTTGTGCCTGCTTACGAGCACTTTAAACACGCACTGACCACACATGAGGGTGTGATCATTAAGGACCAACTTTATGTGGTCCCACAGCAGGACAGGAATCAGATGATTGCCTTGTTCCATGACGGACACGGGCATCAGGGAATTGATGCAACAACGAGGCACCTCAGGCAACTCTGTTGGTGGCCTAATCTCAGGAATGATGTAACGCACTACATAGAGAATTGCCTGATTTGTGCTCAGAATAACCCGGAGCGGTATTCTAAGAAGGCACAACTTCAGCATACTCGCCCAGTTAACGGCCCTTGGACAAACCTCCAGATCGACTTTATAGGTCCATTGCCCCCTTGTAGGAATGGCTATAAATACGTTCTGGTGGTGATAGATACCTTTACCAAGTGGGTAGAGGCATTTCCCTCACGAACAAATACAGCAAAGACAGCTGCAAAGATCCTGACCCACCACATCTTCACGAGATGGGGTTTACCCCGAAGTATCGATTCGGACCAGGGATCTCACTTTACAGGACGGGTCATGAGGAACGTCCTGACAATATTCGGAATCAAACAGAACTTCCACATTGCGTATCATCCACAGTCCAGCGGGATTGTGGAGCGCATGAATCGGACCCTAAAAACTACCCTTAGGAAAATGGTTCAACAGAACAATTCCACATGGGATTCAGTGCTCCCCTTTGCACTTATGTTCATAAGGAACACTGTCTCCACATCGACAGGATACACACCACATACACTCATGACCGGACGCCCTATGAAAGGTACAGAATTCCTTTTAGGACTGGACATGACAAGCCCCGAAGTGACGGCCCTCACACATGAAAAGGCAGTTAAAGATCTAGTTGAGACTGTGAGGTCTGCACAGCTCGCAGCCGCAGTCCAGCTAGGGAAACGCCGACAGCAACGGACTGCCTGTTTCAATAAGACCGTACACACCACAGAATTCCAGGTTGGGCAACAGGTAATGTTATCTGTTTATAACCCCAGCAGTTTTTTGGCTCCAAAATATTCCGGTCCCTACTCAATTTCGGACAAAATTAGCCCCTCCGTATACAGGATCAAATATCCTAATGGGAAGACCGCGTGGTTCCATATAAACCAGTTAAAGGCTTATGGAACACAGGCCAACCATGCTCACCATGTCCTGCTAGACGCAGCAGAACACTTCACCCCGCCCACCAGAAACACTTTTCCACCATCCCCCTCACAGACCAGTTCATCAACGGACTCGCCCACGACTCCGCCCACAGACCACTACAGACCACGCCCCGACACGCCCACAAGCTGCCACAGCAGAGACAGCAGGACTGACACTGCCTCTGAAGACAGCGACACCACACAGCCATACAGCCCACACTGCACCAACTACGACCCCGACTCCAGTGACCCCATGGAAGTCACTTACCTCAAAAACCCCGAACCACCACCCGACCCCGACTACCCCGGCAACACACTCGACGCTACACAATGGCACAGGGACAATTCCTACAGACTTGTCCGCAATGACGAGAGTGACCCCCGGTCACACAACTCCAAAATAGCATGCCTGACCCACACAAGGGTGTGGGATCCGGGAGAGCAGGACGACACGGTGTCTGACTCCCGACACGGCAACCCCTTTGTGACCCTGTTCACAGAGGCAGAATCAAAGTGAGGTGTCCAGATGATGTAAGATAGGAATCGTTTGAGGGAAACGATGTCCTTTCTGATGGAACCTGCACGTATGTTTGTCTTCGTATTATGTTTGTTTGTTTCCGGAATGTAAATGTTTCAGCTGGAGGATGGACATCTTCTTTTCAGCTGAAAAGATTGTGACCACCTCACATACACGTTAGCTTGTCTGCCGAAACTTTTGAGAACTTCGGTTTGATTGGAGATCCTTTCCAAAGTTGTAAGGCCACACGCCAAATAGCTTGTCCGCAGATATCTCTGAGAACTTCAGTGATGTCCTCAGTTGGAGCATCTTGGCTCCCTTGGTTTTTTAGGTGCCCCTCTATTCGGCGAAATAGAGGCTGCAAGTCATGGTAAACACATTCGTACCCGTTTTTTCCAGGTTACTCAGGCAGTGGACAAACGGCACTGAGGACCCGCCCTGTCTGAGAACCAACCCTTGGTCAGCCAAGCTCGGGTATGGCACAGCACGCCCTACCCGGGGATCCCATCCAACTCATACCCGTAGCGGCCCATACGCAACTCATTCGGATGTTTATTTCCAAGTTTGTTTTCATTTTAGGTTAGGTAGCCCTTCGGCCGCCATCCCACATGCTATTTACATCCGGGAACACTCGGATGGTAAATCAGCAAAGCCTGCGAGACGGCTCGCAGAAGGAAGGATTGTTAGGTGTATGCTGGTCTTTAAATTCGCTTTTTGAAAAAAAAAAATGAGGGGAGTCACAGGGTGTGACTTAGCCAGTCATTTTAAAGGGTCAATTGGGATTTGAAAGACAGATGCACTAACAAGTAAAGGTCTTAAACTGTGTATTGACAGATACTGTGCTTGATCCCAAAGGTTTCAAAGGACGAGACAGAGGTCGAAGCCAGGATTGTCAATACCGGAGGAAGAAGGAAGAGAAAAAAGAAGAACAGCAAAATGATGGAAGCCCACTTATTACTGTTCAATGTCATATGTATATGTGTGGAAACAAGACACGTTTCCCCCACAACCCCCACCGTAAATGTTAGTACAGCAAACCCCCAGTGCTCAGCTCTGATCAGCGAGGTTCAGACCTGGTGTACTAAATTCATGACGTGGTACTCCATGTCCTACATAATCGAATCACTGTTGGTGATCGCGATCCTCATCATCCTAGTGCAGACCCTCAGGTTGAGGAAATGGAAGAGGAGAGCCTCTCGTTCCAGCACCTCACCCATCTATAGAGTGCAATCCCCCATCTTCGGATTCCACCAAACCCCTCAACCCCTCACTGATTACAACACTCTGTAAATAAAATTCAGCCATGTATTATATTGTTCCATACTCGACTGCCGAGTTGGGAAGTGTGATGTTGTGGTATGAATGGTTAAGATTTTAGAGTGATTAAATGTTTAAGTTAAGGTTAAGGTTAATAGTGATAGGTAGAGGTTCCCAATTGTAGTAATGCATGTCCCTTTTGACATAGGGCCAAGTAGAAATGTTAGTTAAAAATTTTTTCTCTTCTTCCCATAGTTTAGAACAGAGTAGAACAGGAACTGGCAAGAGGTCAGAACACAAGGAGGCAAAGTACATAGGTGATCCTTCACAATAGTATGATTGTGAGGATCACAAGGAGGGAATGTAGCCATGCTGGCCACGCAAAATGGACACTGAGCCAAACTAAAATGGAAGGCTGCTGGGAAACAGACAGTTCAGCCAGAACAGCAGTCTGCAAAGAGCAGTTTGCATTCTGCAGCAGCAGAAACCAGTTTGGGCTCAGGTGAAAAGACCTTAGCTAGGTGCAAATGGCAAAACGCTTTGCATGCTAATGAGGCCATCAGACTTGAACACCCACACAATAGATACATTTGGTTCTGAATGGACACATTCCAATCAAGACCCAGACATCGAGGCACCAGAAACCTCCAAACAAAAGGACATAAGAAACGCCCCCTCCATCACGGAGACCCCCTCGCATTGGGGAATTAATCCAGTATCGATAAGAAATTGATCCAATAGGTAGAGCCCGCCCGAGAAGAGGGAAGGACAACGGAACCCCTATAAAAGATAGGGACCTCGTGTTATCCGGTCTGTTAAACCCGTGCTCCGGCCCCGACTGACACCTGGCCTCCTGACTCCAGCCGTTGAGCACCAGCCGCCGAAACCGTAAGTTCAACGCTCGCTACGCGATCCAAGCCCGCTAGACTCCCAAGTGCCAGAACGCTTGCTGAAGGCTGCAGACAAAACCAGGACGAAGGCCTCGTTCTCTGACCTTGCCTGTTCCTGTTAGATAAGTATTCTGTTTGCTTAAGTTTAGTTGTAGCTTAGTCTCTTAGTGTGTGCATGAGTATTTATTATTAACTGGATAATAAATATTGATCGTTTGAACTTGACTAATCGGTGTATCGTCTTTATTACTTTGAACTTGACCTTGGAATACTTGTGACGTTGCCTATACGGCAACTGGCGACTCCAGAGCTGAATAATTACATAGAACAGAGCCTAGCAGTGTTAAGCACACGTCGAACTCGGAGGCGTGTTAATACACTCCAATAAACGCGTTTTACGCCCATAGTAAAACGTGCAACACCATGGCTGATCTTCCACTTCAATGCCTTTTTCCCACACTATCCCCATATACCTTTCAGCCATTGGTATTTAGAAATCTGTCAATCTCTGCTTTAAACATAATCAATGGCTGAGATTGCACAGCCCTCTGGGGTTGAGAATTCCAAAGGTTTACTACCCTATGAGTAACAACAATTCTGCTCATGTCCATCTAAGTAACTCCCTCCTTATTTTGAAATTTGGCCCTTCGGCTCTAGACTTCCCAACCAGTGGGAATCATCTTTCTTGCATCTACCCTGTCCATCCCTTTAAATATTTTGTAGGTTTCAATGAGATCACCTCATTCTTCATCGGACACTCCCGCCATCCCCGGGAACAAGTCTGGTGAACCTTTCCTGCACTCCCTCTTTGGCAATAATATCCTTCCCAAGTTAAGGGAACCAAAACTGCACACAGTACTCCAGGTGAGGTCCAACCAAGATTCTATATAGTTGTAGCAATACTTTGCTTCTCCTGTACTCAAGTACTCTTGCAATAAAGGCCAACATACCATTAGCCTTCTGTTATAACCTGCCTGCTTACCATTGGCTGGGGACTAATGACAATCCCACAATCCTGTGGGAGTATAAGCTTCCCCAATGAGGGGGGGGCGGAGAAATCATTAGCAGACTCCCTGCATAAATAGAGCTGACCAGTTTGGAACCGGCAGAGAGAGAGGAGTGAGCAGCAAGGGAAGTTGCTGTTGCTGTTGCTGTTGCTGTTGCTGTTGCTGTTGCTGTTGCTGTTGCTGTTGCTGTTGCTGTTGCTGTTGCTGTTGCTGTTGCTGTTGCTGTTGCTGTTGCTGTTGCTGTTGCTGTTGCTGTTGCTGTTGCTGTTGCTGTTGCTGTTGCTTATATGTTATTGTAAATAAATGTTATTTCTTTGTATCCTGAAAACTTGTGCTGGATTCTTCGTGGCCCTCACAAAACCTTCCTAATTGCCTGCTGTACCTGCATGTTAGATTTCAGTGACTTATTGACAAGGGCACACAAGTCGTTTTGTGCATCTACACTAATCTCCTGCGGGGGACGCCAAAGCCTTTTGAAAATCCGAATACACTTCGTCCACTGACTCCCCTTTTTAAGTTCTACGGTAACATCCTCACAAAACTCCAACAGATTCGCCAAACAAGATTTGCCATTCAGAAATCCATGTTGACTATTGGGGTGCTCTTTTCAAGGGCCGGTGCAGACTCGATGGGCCAAATGGCCTCCTTCTGTACTGTAAATTCTATGATTCTATGAACTAAGTGTCCATTTATCACATAATTTATAACAGATTCCAGCAATTTCCCAACTACTGATGTGAGGCTAACAGGTCTGTAGTTCCTCTGTTTTCTCTATCTCTCTCTTCTTAAATAGCGGGGTGACATTTGCTACCTTTCAATCTGCAGGAACCATTCCAGAATTTATAAAATTTTGGAAGATAATTACCAATGCATCCACCACTACCTCCAAAGCTACCTCTTTCAACACACAAGGGTGTAGATCATCAGGTTCCAGGGACTTAACAACCTTCAGTCCCATTCATTTCACCAATACAACCTACTTACTAATACTAATTTCCTCCAATTCCTCATACTCCCTAGTCCCTTGGGTCTCTATTTCCAGGAGATTTCTTGTATCTTCTTCACTGAAGACGAACACAAAATAATCATTTAGTTCCTCTGCCATTTCTCTATTCCCTAATATGAATTCTCCTGACTGTAATGGACCCACGTTAATCTTAGCCAAATGTTTTCTTTTTACATACTTATGGATGCTTTTACAGTCCATTTTAATGTTTCTAGCTAGTTTACATTCAGTCTATTCTCAATTTCTTTACCAGTGCCTTGGTTCTCCTTTGTTGCATTCTAAAATGTTCCCAACCCTCAGGTTCACTACTATTTTTGGCCACTTTATAGACCTTTTCTTTTAATGTTATGCAATCCTTAACTCCCGTTGTTATCCACGGTTGACTGGCTTTTCTTTTTTTCATCTTGAAGCAATGTATGATTGTTGTAAACTATGTAATAATTCTTGAAGCCCATCCATTACTTGTGTACCATCATACCTTGTCATGTATTTTCCCAATCCACCTCAGCCAATTTGTCCCACACACCTTTATAACTTACTTTTTAAAAATTTTACACCCTTGTTTCAGATTGAACAGCACCACTTTCAAACATAATGTAAAATTCTATCATATTATGGTCACTCTTCCCTAAACGTTGCCACAGAACTGGTCCCAATGTTGCAGGAATCTGGGGCTGGATTCTCCCAGCCCTGCACTGGGCCGGAGAATTCCCGCGAATGGGCCACGCCCGACGCTGGCACGTGATTCTCTGCAGTGCGCAGAATCGGCGGCATTGGCGCCAGGGTGGTTGGCGCAGCGCTGGTTGTGGGCCGCGCTATGCAGCCAGCCCTCCGATTCTCCGGCCCAGATGGGCCGAGCGGCCGTAGGAAAAAGCCAAGTCCCGCCAGCGCCGTTCTAACCTGCTCTGGGCTGACGGGACCTCAGCGTGTAAGGGTCGGGTGACGGTCTGTGGGGGGGGGGGCCTCCGATGTGGCCTGGCCCGCAATTGGGACCCACCGATCGGCGGGCCGGCCTCAGAGGCTGGGGGCCTCCATTCCTACGCGCCGGCCCCTGTAGCCCGGCGGCATATTGCATCGGGGCCGGCACGTTGAAGGAGGCCACTACGCATGCGCGTGTTGGCGCTGGCGCATGTCCTCCTTGGCGCCGGCGCAACTGCGCATGCGCGGATCCTGCGGCGCGCAGTTCGCGCCGGGATCTGCAGCTGGAGCGGTGTGCCATGCTGGCCCCCTGTAGGGGCCAGAATTAGACGTGGCAGCGGCCCGTTCACGCTGTCGTAAAATGCGACGGCGTTTACGACGGCGTGGACACTCTGCCGCGGGATTGGAGAATCCCGCCACTGATACCCTCCCTCCTATACCAACTCTCCAGCTATCTGTTTGATTGCTCAGTTCTATTCCTATGCTCACTAATCAGAAACACTGTTACTTTGTGTAAAATGAAAGCCTGGGACATTATAAAAATATTAACAGAAAACAGCTAGTAACAATAATGGCTGGCACTAGAAGCAGCTTCCAGTTAGAAAAGCAGGGATCCTGAAAAGCGCGGGAAATCACTAACAAAGAAACTGGCAGGCTGCAAACAGCACCCAATGTTCAAAAAATAAACCCAGCAGAAAGCCTGCAGCGGTTTGGAAAGATAAGTAAACGAGAGGTTCTCAAAAGTAAAAATAACGCACGATTATTTATTCGATTGCAAGTCTCCACAAAAAAGCACGGCAAAAACACATTCAACCGGTAGCTGCAGAGACAGCTGAGTTAAGGAAATGATGACAATCTTAAAACGGCAGGATACTTAAAGCCGTGTTGTGGTGGACTTCTTCCAACTAAGCACAGGGGACCCAGCGACAGGTTACAACAGTTTATTCATGGTTCACGCATGGAGGGAACTACCTCAGAGAAAACTCTGGAGGAGCACCTTTCTCTGATACAGCTCCCACGGAATTCTGGAACTCCCTCACTCACCCTCTTTGCACTCTCTGTGTCTCTTTCCTCCTATTCCTTAATACATCTCTTTTCATCCAATTTTTTGGTTGTCTGCCCAGATATTGTCTCACACAATCATAGACGCTTACAGCACAGAAGGAAGCCACTTGCCCTGGCGTGCCTGCATGGCTCTGTGAAAGAGCAGTTGTATCTTGTTCCATATCCCCATTTGTTGTCTATAAGTTTCCCAGTCTCAAGAATCAGCTTGTGGAATCAGCTTCCATCACCTTTTCAGGGAGTGTTACAGAACCTGACATCTCTCGCGACACGGCAGCACAGTGATGGGCGACACGGCAGCACAGTGATGGGCGACACGGTAGCACAGTGATGGGCGACACGGTAGCACAGTGGTGGGCGACATGGTAGCACATAGGTGGGCGACACGGTAGCACAGTGGTGGGCGACACAGTAGCACAGTGGTGGGCGACACGGTAGCACAGTGGTGGGCGACACAGTAGCACAGTGGTGGGCGACACGGTAGCACAGTGGTGGGCGACACAGTAGCACAGTGGTGGGCGACACGGTAGCACAGTGATGGGCAACACGGTAGCACAGTGGTGGGCGACACGGCAGCACAGTGGTGGGCGACACGGTAGCACAGTGATGGGCAACACGGTAGCACATAGGTGGGCGACACGGTAGCACAGTGGTGGGCGACACGGTAGCACAGTGGTGGGTGACACGGTAGCACAGTGGTGGGTGACACGGTAGCACAGTGGTGGGCGGTTCAATTCCAGGTTCAATTCCCGGCCTGGGTCACTGTCTGTGTGGAGTCTGCACGTTTCCACCGTGTCTGCGCGGGTTTCCTCCGGGTGCTCCGGATTCCTCCCACAAGTCCCGAAAGACGTGCTTGGATTTGGATATGCTGAATTCTCTCCCCGTGTACCCGAATAGGCGCCGGAATGCAGCGACTAGGGGATTTTCACAGTAACTTCATTGCAGTGATAATGTAAGCCTACTTGTGACACTAATATAGATTATAAAGCAAAGAAAGCAGGGCAGCTGAATGTGTCAACCCGATGGCTTAACGTGACAGCTGAGCATGCACACAAGATAGCAAGCAGCCGCGAATGTTACCATCGTGCAAAACCGGCTCAGTGGCACAGTGGTTAGCACTGCTGCCTCACAGCTCTGGGGTCCGGGGTTCAGTTCTGACCTTGAGTGACTGTTTGGAATTTGCACTTTCTCTGCGTGTCTGCCTGGGTTTCCTCCGGATTCTCCGGTTTCCTCCCACAGTCCAAAGATGTGCAGGTTAGCTGGATTAGCCATGTTAATTAGCCTAAGTGTCCAAAGGTTAGGTGGGGGTATGGAGTTTACAGAGATGGTGGGGGGGGGGGGGGGGGGGGGGGGGGGGGGTGGCATGGGCCTGGGTAAGGTGCACTTTTGGAGGATCGGTGCAGACTCAATGGGCCCAATGGCCTCCTTCTGCACTGTAGGGTTTCTATGATTCTATGAAAATCTGGTCACCATCCATCTGAATGTTAGTGTAGAAACCTTAAATGCCATCAGTGTGGCAAGAAGGGACAAATCAATATAGAACATAGAACATACAGTGCAGAAGGAGGCCACTCGGCCCATTGAGTCTACACCGACCCACTTAAGCCCTCACTTCCACGCTATCCCTGTAACCCAATAACCCCTCCTAACCTTTTTTGTCACTAAGGGCAGTTTATCATGGCCAATCCACCTAATCTGCACGTCTTTGGACTGTGGGAGGAAACCGGAGCACCCGGAGGAAACCCACGCAGACAGGGGGAGAACGTGCAGACTCCGCACAGGTAGCAATCCAGCGGGGAATCGAATCTGGGACTGTGAAGCCACAGTGATATCCACTTGTGCTACCGTGCTGCCCACAAGTGTGCATGTAAACCAAAAGGGAAGCACTGAATCTGAAAGGTAATACAGACAAAAAATAATTTGCAGTCTGGCGTAACAAGAAGAAGAATCTGCATTCCAAACAGAAGGAACAGGAGGACCAGAGTGACACCATTCGAAGAAAAGGGGCCCTCCACATCTTGTCAGTGGCAGGTAGTTCACAGGGCTACGAGGTAACACCGCTGCTGGAGGGCAAACCAATATGTATGGAACTCGATACAGGGGCTGCAGTGTCTCTGGTTCCAGAGGCCGTGCATAAGGAAAAGCTTAAATATCTTCCCTTGACGTCTACAAAAATCATTCTGAAAACATATACAGTTGAATCTGTACCTCTGATGGGTAGATTGGAAGTGAATGGTGAACTAAATAGACAGAATACGAAGCTATCCCCATTTGTGGTGAAAGGCAGCGACCCAACTTTACAAGGACAGTGATGACTGGAGAAGATCCGGTTAAACTGGAATGAAGTGTATAGCATTGCAACCGAATAAACTGGTCTGATAGCTGCTAAACAAAAACATGCTGTTGTTTTCAAAGGAGATTTAGGAAACATGAAGAGAGTTTCCGTAAAATTGTATATCAAAGCCAACTCTCAAACAAAATTTCTGAAGGTCAGAACCGTGCCCATTTGCGATTCAACCAAAACTTGTAACTGACCTGGAACAACTAAATTAGGAGTCTTGGAGCGGCGGCACGTGGCACAGTGGTTAGCACTGGGACTACGGACCTGGGTTTGAATGTAGAGTTTGCACATTCTCCCTGTGTCTGCATGGGTTTCACCCCCACAACCCAAAGATGTGCAGATTAGGTGGATTGGCCACGCTAAATCGCCCCTTAATTGGAAAAAAAAATAATTGGGTACTCTCAATTTATTTATTTTTAAAATTAGGAGTCCTGGTACCTGTCCCCTGGGGGAGGCGGTAGCATAGGTGTATTGTTGCTGGACTAGTAATCCAGAGACCCAGGCTACTGATCTGAGGACCGGGGTTCGAATCCCACCACGGCAGGCGATGGAATTTAAACTCAATAGAATATCTGGAATTAAAAGTCTAATGATGACCATGAATCGATTGTCGTAAGAACCCATCTGGTTCACTAATGTCCTTTCGAGAAGAAATCTGCCATCCTTACCTGGTCTGGCCTACATGTGACTCCAGACACACAGCAATATGGTTGACTCTTAAAATGGCCTCGCAAGCCACTCAGTTGTATACAACCGCTACGAAAACACAAAAAAGGAATGGAACCGGACAGACCACCTGGCATCGAAACAGGTACCGGCAAACCCAGCCCTGCCGACCCTGCAAAGTCCTCCTGACTAACATCTAGGGACTTGTGCCAAAGTTGGGAGAAATGTCTCACAGACTAGTCAAGCAACAGTTTGATATAGTCATACTCACAGAATCATACCTTACAGACAATGTCCCAGACACCACTATCACCATTCCTGGGTATGTCCTGTCTCACCGGCAGGACAGACCCAGCAGAGGTGGTGGCACAGTGGTAGACAGTTAGGAGGGAGTTTCTCTGGGAGTCCTCAGCATCGACTCTGGCTTCAGGTTAAAAATGGGCAAGGAGGGCAGCACGGTGGCGCAGTGGTTAGCACTGCTGCCTCACGGCGCTGAGGTCCCAGGTTCGATCCCGGCTCTGGGTCACTGTCCGTGTGGAGTTTGCACATTCTCCCCGTGCTTGCGTGGGTTTCGCCCGCACAACCCAAAGATGTGCAGGTTAGGTGGATTGGCCACGCTAAATTGCTGCTTAATTGGAAAAATGAATTGGGTGCTCTAAATTATTTTTTTTTAAAACATGGGCATGGAAGCCACCTGCTGATTATCACGCACCGGCCACCATCTGCTGATGAATCAGTGTTCCTCCATGTTGAACACCACTTGGAGGAAGCACTGAGGGTGAAAAAGGCGCAGAATATACTCTGGGTGGGGGACTTCAATGTCCATCACCAAGAGTGGCTCAGTAGTAGCACCACAGACCGAGCTGGCCGGGTACTAAAGGACATAGCTGCTAGACTGGGACTGCATCAGGTGGTGAGGGAACCGACAAGAGGGAAAAATATACTTGACCTCATCCTCACCAATCTGCCTGTTGCAGATGCATCTCTCCATGACAGCTCTTCCCCAGGATTCTAAGTCTCACCTGACTGAAGTGTTGGCTAGTGTAGACTTGAGAGATGAACAGACACTACCAACACTGAGGAAGGTTCAACTCAATTTTATTAACTAACTTCTAACTAACTAACACACGATGACTGTGGGTCTAAATGATGCTAACTTAAACTAGAGACCTAAGCCTTGTCCGAACCAGTTGATTCTCTCAGCACTCAGTGGTGTGAGTCTGTGCTGGGCTGGATGATTTCTTGTTCCACTGAGAGGCAGCACCCAGAATGAGCGGTAACCGTGGTGCCCTCTGCCTTTATAGTGTGCGTATTCTAACTGGTGATTGGCTGCGGTGTTTGTGCATGTTGATTGGTCCCTGTGTGTGTCCATCAGTGTGTGTCTGCACCATGATATACTGGTGTATATTATGACACTGACCTTCATCCTTATGTTTCCAGGAGGGTGGAGTTATCAGTCACTTCAGGCTGTATGCTGTGGGGCATGCGAGTTATTATTCCACCAACATAGAGGAAATCAGTGTTGGACCAACTGCATTCAGGACACTGTGGACTAATTTGCATGAAAGAGATAGCCAGGAGCTACTTTTGGTGGCCTGGCCTGGACCAAGACATTGAAACCAAGGTGAGATCTGGTTCTTCATGCCAGAGTGTGAGGAACATGTCTTAATTGGCACCCGACACCCAGGGTATTGGCTAGAAAACCCTCGGTAGCACATCCACATCAATTTCACTGGTTCATTTGATGGAACATTGTTCACGGTGGTTGTGTGTTTGCTCATTCCAAATGGCTAGACGTTTCAGAGATTCGGAGAATACAATTCAAAGGCCAAGAGAAATTTTCACTCTTTATGTGTTACCAGAACAACTTGTGACGGACAATGGACCTTAATTCTTTTGTGAGATGTAATAGAAGTCATGACATCACCTCTGCACGATACCACCAATGAATTAGCAGAGAGATTTGCTCAAACCATGAAACATGCTTTTGTCATCAGAAGCACCTCAGGTGACTGTCTGTGCGGAGTCTGCACTTTCTCCCCGAATCTGCGTGGGTTTTCTCCGGGTGCTCCGGTTTCCTCCCCCAGTCCAGAGATGCAGGTTAGGTGGATTGGCCATGCTAAATTGGACCTTGGTGGAGTTACGGGGACAGTGTCGAGTTTGGGCCTAGTTCCGGTGCTCTTTCACAGAGTTGGTGTAGAGTGAATGGGCCGAATGGCCTCCTTCTGCACTGTAGGGATTCTATGATTCCATGATTCTAAAAGGACATTCCTCTATTTGAAAGCAGCTGGATGTATTTCTGCTGACACACCGAAACTACCACATGCTACGCCTAAAGCATCTCCAGCACCCTTACTAATGGGAAGGCAGCTGCGCACTTGCTTTGATATTCTGAAATCATCAAAATCATGACAAGTTGTGCAAGATCAACAGCACGACCAAGTGGAGAGAAGAGCACAAATATCAAAGCCAAGAATTTTCTGTCCAGGATAAGATGTTCTAGCTTGCAATTATGCTCCCGGAGCTAAATGGGTTCCTGCTACAGGGATTGCTCAGACAGCACCCGTTTCATACACAGTCCAAGCAACCAATGCTTGCATCTGGCATCTGGCAGACATGTTGACCAATTGTTGCCGAGTCAAGCTCCATTTAAGAATCTTATGGAAATCATCAAAATCATTTCCAGTGAGCCATCTCCAAATGAAGGGATGCTGACTCCAGTTTCACCTCCTCAGTCTAGCTCAACGGATGTTGTGAAGTCATCTCACCTTCTCTAGTAGTAGATAAAACTTCAAATTCAGCTACAATTCCGAAGATCTCCAATGATCATTACTCTGCAAACACAACAGAAGTCTGCTGTAACCCACATCGCTAGAGAAGACCTCCTGAGCATCTGAATTATAGTTAAGGTGAACCCATGGACTTTTTTGAGGCAGTTTATCCTCTTTCCCTGATTCAGAAAGTGTTTTGTTAAACTGACATTTCCAATAAGGGGAGCGGAATATGTTTTTTGTTTATAAATTTAGTGTACCCAATTAATTTTTTCCAATTAAGGGGCAATTTAGCGTGGCCAATCCACCTAACCTGCACATCTTTGGGTTGTGGGGGCGAAACCCATGCAAACATGGGGAGAATGTGCAAACTCCACACGGACAATGACCCAGAGCCGAAATCGAACCTGGGACCTCGGTGCCGTGAGGCTGCAGGGCTAACCCACTGTGCCACCGTGCTGCCCCGAGGAGGAATATGTTATATGTTGTATCTTTCGTCTGGCTTGCTGTACTTTGCAAGCCTGCGCATTATGGGATCACAGGATCCATGTTTTCTCATTAGTTCGACTAAGACCATAAGACATAGGAGCAGACGTAGGCCATTCAGCCCATCGAGTCTTCTCCACCATTCAATGAAATAATGTCTGATCTGATACGATAATCCTCAACTCCACTTTCCCCCATTATCCCCACAACCCTTGATTCCCTTACTGATTAAAGATCTGTCTATCTCAGCCTTGAACATATTTAACGTATGCAGTAAAGAATTCCATAGATTCACTATCTTCTGAGAGAATAAATTTCCCCTAATCTATGTCCTAAATACTCTGAGATTATGCCCTCGGGTCTTCGACTCTTCCGTAATTGGAACCAACCTCTTAACATCTACCCAATCAACCCCCTGTGAATCCTATATGTCTCAATAAGGTCGCCTGTCATTGTTCTAAACTCCAATGACTACATGCCCAACCTACAGGGCAGCACGGTAGCATGGTGGTTAGCATAAATGCTTCACAGCTCCAGGGTCCCAGGTTCGGTTCCCGGCTGGGTCACTGTCTGTGCGGAGTCTGCACGTCCTCCCCGTGTGTGCGTGGGTTTCCTCCGGGTGCTCCGGTTTCCTCCCACAGTCCAAAGATGTGCGGGTTAGGTGGATTGGCAATGCTAAATTGCCTGTAGTGTCCTAAAAGTAAGGTTTACAACATCGAGGGCCGAAGGGCCTGTTCTGTGCTGTACTGTTCTATGTTCTATGTTCTACATAACTCCTCCTCAAAGAAATTCCCTCCAATTCCGGGATCAAGCTACTGAACCTTCTCTGGACTACCTCCAATGCCAGTATATCTTTCCTTAGCTCAGGGGGAACAAAACTGTTAACAGTTTTCTAGGTGTGGTCTAGTGCCTGGTATAGTTTCAGCAAGACTTGCCTATTTTTATCACAAACAAAATCTTGCTTTTTATCTTGCCTATTTTTATACTCCATTCCCTTTGAAATTTAGGCCAATATTCTATTTGCCTTCCCTATAACCTTCTGAACTTGCTTACTAGTGACTTATGAACAGGCCCCCCAAATCTCTCAATGATGCAGTTTTCTGCAGTCATTTCTCCATTGAAATACTAATAAAGAGCAATAAAGAACAGTTGCAATGTTAATCACCCGCTGCCTACTTGTGTACTGATAGATCTTAAAAGATCTCCCAAGACCAAAAATACAACAAAGTGACTCCTGCGCTTCCTACCTAGTCCCCTTAGACTGCCTGGTGGTTACCCATTCTCTCTCTGCCCTCGTACACCAAATCTACAGTGTTACCACCTCCGTAATCATGCTATCCACATAGTTCTCTGCCTTGCAGGTGCAACATGGTGACACCAGCCACCACTCAAGTTGCAACACCCAGAGCTCAAGGTTCTACAGTTGATGACACTTCCTGCAGATGTATTCATCTCAGACACATGGTGCATCTATGACTTCCCACGTCGCAGGGATGTATGTTCGACTCGGCTGAACTGACCTGCGATACCGTAACTTTAAAACTAATTGCGACAATTAAAATAACTTACCAGCTACTTAATCAGCTTCTTCCCCTTTACCAACATAAGAGCTCACTGCTGGAGGCCGCAAAACCGACCTCTTGACCGACTTCTTGATCAATCGTCGACCACCAAACTCCAGCTTGAATTCAAAGCAGCACAGAACACATCCAAGCAGCACTGAGGAAGATTTGCTTTTAACTTGCTGAAGAACAACTGATCGATGCTTCTGAAAACCAATTTAAGCTAGCTACCTAATTAACTAGCTGTAGCTGCCCTCAGCCTGTGTAAGAACAGTACAGCACAGAACAGGCCCTTCGGCCCTCAATGTTGTGCCGAGCCATGATCACCCTACTCAAACCCACGTATCCACCCTATACCCGTAACCCAACAACCCCCCCCTTAACCTTACTTTTATTAGGACACTACGGGCAATTTAGCATGGCCAATCCACCTAGCCCGCACATCTTTGGACTGTGGGAGGAAACCGGAGCACCCGGAGGAAACCCACGCACACACGGGGAGGACGTGCAGACTCCACACAGACAGTGACCCAGCCGGGAATCGAACCTGGGACCCTAGAGCTGTGAAGCATTTATGCTAACCACCATGCTACCCTGCTGGGATAAACTTAACTTCAGGAGTAATTTTCAGTTATTTGTTAAATTAATGAAAATAAAGACTTTAGAAAGAAATAGACCCTTAAATATGCCTCCTTCACGAGACGCGGGAGGTCTTGGAGCAGGCACTGGGACACCGGCAGAGTTTGGAACGATTTTTATATTGAAAATGGAAGCAGCCTGTGAAAAAAGGTAACCATCGTTGAATTGTTGGGCCGATTGAGGCGACGACGTGGGAATAGTTTACCCAGTGCCAACCAGGAGAAATTGGAAAAAGAGAACAAGGTTATTGTACCAGAAGTAGGAAATTACAGAGGCCAGTCACACAGCAGTATGATAACCAGAAACCACATTGATACAGTACAGAAGTTACAGTGAGTTTCAGGAAGTTTTACAATGGACCTTTATCCTATTTCAGTTCAGTACTGCCAACACCAAACTCCTACTTCGTCTATTTTGGAAATTTCAAGCTCTGTCATTGTAATATAATAATATATTCTTTATTATTGTCACAATTAGGCTTACATTGACACTGCAATGAAGTTACTGTGAAAATGCCCTAGTCGCCACACTCCGGCGCCTGTTCGGGTACACAGAGGGAGAATTCAGAATGTCCAAAGCATGTCTTTCGGGGCCTGTGGGAGGAAACCGAAGCACCTGGAGGAAACCCACGCAGACACAGGGATAACGTGCAAACTCCGCACAGTGACCCAAGCCAGGAATTGACTCGTGTCCCTGGCGCTGTGATGCAACAGTGCTCACCATTGTGCTACCGTGCCGCCCTTTGAGCTGCAGTTCAGGAATGTAGAAAAAGGTGTATAATTGACTAGAACAAATACAATTGTGAAATATTAGCAGTTTCTTTTTCTCACTACTTCCCTACCACTTGTGACCACTGATAATTATTTCTTTTTGGGTAGTTCCTGTTCAATGGTACAAAAGCCAGACCTTTGCTCGGCTCCGACACACACCAATATTGCTGAAGGAGCAATTTGATGGAATTTGCGGTGTTAAATACCTCATTGTCAGAGTGGGGTATGTGTCGATGTTGCACCTGGTAGTGTGTATCACAAAAACATTGTGGAATTCTGGAGCAAAAACAGAATACACTGGAAAGACACGGCTGGTCATGTAGATTGAGGAACAAAGATAATAGGCACGATTTAACACCCAAAAAAAAAAGTCTTGTTTTAGTCGTGAATAGCTGGGTGTTTGTCTGAGAAAGACCCTGCTATCTAACGGGACTTTATTTGGTCTCGCTTACCTCATTGCCTACACTGGTGAAAGAGATCGGGGTGAATCTTGAGAGGCCTCTCGCGAGATTTAACAACCTCGTTGCATCACCGAGTCAAGCACGACGCGGCCGTGTTCAAACCCAATGTTTCAGATCGATAACCTTGTGTTAGAAAATTATCTACGGAGCAATGTAACATATTTTAAGAAAAAAAAAGAGGGAGTGGCAGAAAGAACAAAGGGGACAGTATGTTTTAGGATGGAAGGCAGGAGAAATTGGCAAACAGGATTATGGTGTCAGGCAAAGGAGATGATAAAGCAATAAAAGATAGGTTTAGAAGAGGCGAAAATGGGCATAGCAGGAACTTCACCAACACCTTTGAAAAAAAGGGTCTGGGATTATGTTCTGAAACAGTTGAACTCCATGTGAAGTTTGAAAGGCTGCAGTGTACCTCAGCAAAAGATGCTGTTCCTCAAGCAGTCCTCCATGGTTGGTCTTTGGTCTGGTCCCTTCCTAGCTCTGGTCTTCCTTCTGCTGGTGGCGTGGTTGGTCTTCCTTGTTGGCCGATGAAGGTCACCATTGTTGGTTGCTGCTGCAGAGAGCGATCGTGGGGTTGCGCAGCACCTTTTATCTCTGGGGATTTCGCGCCCTTTTGGGTGGTCCCAGGTCGGCCACCAATCAATCGATCAGGGTTAGATCACCCTGATCGACCAAAGTCCAATCAAGGTCCGCCACCCTGATGGTGGGGCGTGTCCTTCACAGCCATGTCCATCGGTTTCCAGGGCACATAGGCCTTTCCAAAGAAGGAAAGTAGGTGCGTTGAGTTTGCTAGTTGGATGAAATGAACATGCAAGCCCTATTGTCCCTGGATGGCCTTTCTCCTGTGTATTTACAAGAGTCTCAGCTGCAGCTTTAATGTTTATTTTGAGCTGCAGCCTGCTTGTCCTCTATGTGGCCATTTTTCCCAGCATCCCTTGACGGACGACATTTTAAGTGGTCACAACAGAAAAACTAAATTGGTTAAGTACAAGGAAATGTCTGTTTCACCTGGAAGGAGTGTTGGGGGTGCCCCGGATGTTTGGGGGGGGGGGGGCAGTGTAATGGCAGATGTTGCCTCCCCCATGCTTGTATGTGATGGTAAGGGAGCGAGTGATAAATGTAGGGTAAATAGTCCCTTTGATGCTGAACGGTGAGCAGGGAAAGATCTGTTTTGTGGTGGTGGCACAAATGGTGGAGGCTGATAGATTGAATGTGGAAGATGGGGAGAAGAGATCTCTATTGAGGTGTTGAGAGGGAGGGGACGAGGTGAGAGCAGAGGTGAGGCAGTGGGACAGACATGGTGAGAGTCTTTAAGAACAACAATATGAGAACATATGAGAAGAGAGTGCTGATTGGTTGGCAAGTGGACTCTAAATCAGAGGGAGGGAAGGTAAGGGTTTGAAGACAAAATTGAGATTAAGCCTTTAAGTGGAGGGGAATCCTAGATGGAGAACAAAATGTACAGAGTGGAAGTTCTGGTCTGGAAGGTGGCATAATTAGAACAGCTGCGACTGAGACAATCTGCAAGAATGGAATGGAGTCCTGGAAGGAAGAAGGGTGGAAAGTAGTGTATTCGAGATAGCGAAGGGAATTAGTGGGCTTATAGTGGATTTTGGTTGACAGCTTATCCCCAGAAAAGGAGACAGGGAAGTTAAGAAAGGAAGGGTCAGAGATGTGAACACGAGAGAAGGGTGGAAATTGGAAGCAAAATTGACTAAATGTTCTAGTACAGGATCGTAGTAGGAAACAGACTGATAGTCATCAGTGGGCTAAAAGAAGATTAGAACCTAAATAGGACTAGAATAAAGAACATTCTAGTTCACATGCCCCATGAAAAGAAAGGCCGATAGGGATTTCCGCAGCAATCTTTCATTGAGAGGAAGTGAGTGGAGTCAAAGGAGAACAATGTGAGAACAGGTTCAGCCAGACAGAAGAGGGTGGAATGGGAAGTGGTTAGGGTGTACTGGGAAGATCTCGCTTTTGCTCATGTTGAGTTTGTAGCCCGAGAAGGCTCCAAACTCGGCTCCAAACTCTTTCAGGAGCGCGATGATTCCGTCCATGCTGCTTTGTGGGTCCGAGATGTAGAGGAGCAGATCATCTGCATAGAGTGAGACTCTGTGCTCTCTGCCTCCCCTTCGGATCCCCCTCCAATTTTTTGCTGCCCTGAGCGCGATTGCTAGCGGTTCGATTGCTAGTGCGAACAGCAGCAGGGACAGTGGGCATCCTTGTCTGGTGCCCCTGTGCAGCTGGAAGTATTGGGAGTTGGTATTGTTGGTCCGTACACTCGCCATGGGAGCATTGTATAGGAGCTTTACCCAAGCAGTGAACCCTGCTCCAAGCCTGAACCGCTCCAGTACCTCTATGAGGTATTTCCATTCGACTCTGTCGAAGGCCTTTTCTGCGTCCAGGGAGACGATCACCTCTTGTGTTCTCTCCCCGGAGGGGATCATTATCACGTTCAGTAGGCGCCTGATGTTCGAGGTAAGCTGTCTACCTTTGACGAAGCCCGTCTGGTCCTCTGTGACCACCTCAGGCCAGTATTTTGGCGTCTGCGTTCAGCAGAGATATGGGTCTGTATGACCCACATTCCGTTGGGTCTTTGTTATTGGATGACAGAAGGCGGTCCCCCAAAAGAGACAGAATGTTGGTTGAGCAGTTCTTCTTATCCTCTGACCTTTCGCGCTTTTTTTGGCGGTCCTAGGTAGGGATCCAATGGATCAATAGGATTTCAATCACCCTAATCGACTCTGGCTAATTAGGGGTGGGTCCTAGTTGTTATTGTCCAAGGCATGTAGACTCCCAAATAAGGCAAATAGGCGCCCCTGAATCTGCTACTAATGATATGTTTCAATCTGAAGTTCATTGTCCTGGGAGACCTGTGAGTGGCCTCTAGCAGGTGCGAGTTTCTGTATAAGTCTGAGTTGTTGTTTGCAATATACACACGTTGTTACCTGTCTGTGTCCCAACCTGACCACAATTCCCATAATCCCTTGTGGGTGGCCATTTTAGATGGCTGCACTCTCTCCCCAATTTTGTTTTATCCTATTTAGGAATTAATTTATCTTTCAGCTGGGCAGCACGGTGGCGCAGCGGTTAGCACTGCTGCCTCATGACGCCAAGTACTCGGGCTCGATCCCAGCCCCAGGTCATTGTTCGTGTGGAGTTTGCATATTCTCCCCGTGTCTGTATGGGTCTCACCCCCACAACCAAAAGGACGTGCAGGGTAGGTGAATTGGCCACACTAAATTGCTCTTAATTGGGACAAGAAAGAATCGGGTAGTCTAAATTTATTTTTAAAAGTTATCTTTCAGCTCCTCGATCACATGATGTGTCACATCATGTTTGTTATTGGTCAATTTTCCTTTAAAAGTTCAAACCGCGGGCAGCACGGTGGTGCAGTGGTTAGCACTGCTGCCTCACGGCGCCGAGGTCTCAGGTTCGATCCCGGCTCTGGGTCGCTGTCCGTGTGGAGTTTGCACATTCTCCCCGTGTTTGCGTGGGTTTCACCCCAACCCAAACTGTGCAGGGTAGGTGGATTGGCCACGCTAAATTGCTCCTTAATTGGAAAAAATGATTGGGTACTCTAATTTATATTTTTAAAAGTTCAAACGGTTTCTCTGACAGATCTTGGACCATGCAAACTTTACCAATTAGGAACAGACTATTTAAAAATGCCCGACTTCAAAACTAATTAACATTATTTCCAACGGTAAATTCAAAACAATTTTAGCGTATATCAGCTGAATTCAGTCAGGAAAGAATGTTAATTTTAAGTCTTCATACACACATGTCAATAATTAACTTTTTAAACTGCAGAGAGAGTAGAAATGGAAACAAAGTGCATTGCTGGTCTTTGCTGTATAACACTCGTGTCTCAGCGCAGTTTCTATTTAAATCCTGACAATCTAACTCACCAGTAATAGGAATTGTCCAGTCATACAATTACAGCGTTAAAACTGATTATCTGCAACGGAGGGGTTAATTGTTCAGCAGAGATGTCATAGGCCAAATAATATCCTTATCACAGAAAAATACAGTGAAGAAGAGGCCCTGAATCTGCACTGACACATGAAAAACACCTGACCCGCCTACCTAATCCCATTTGCCAGCACTTGGCCTGTAGCCTTGAATCATATGTGCCAAGTGCTCATTTGGGTATCTTTTAAAAGGATGAGGCAACCTGCCTCTACTACCCTCCCAGACAGTGCATTCCAGACCATAACCTCGCTCTGGTTAATCTGGATAAATGACCACACGAGTATTTAGTATAATCACAGTTTATTATTGGACACTGGATTAGTTCTGTACTTAATAAATTACACGTTACTTCACATTAGACTATATCTAGCAGTTTAAACGACCTTTACTTAACTTCCAAGTGACCGGCACTGTGCAGGTTAGATAAGGACTTTATCTGGTTCCCCACGTGTGGCGGCTGGAGGTTGTCCGCTTCGTCTAGGCTGAGTGTTACCTTTCAGGTGGAGATCACGGGTCCTTGAACTTGGCTGGTCAATGTCCTGCAGTTGGATGACAGAAGGCGGTCCCCCAAGAGACAGAATGTTGGTTGCGATTTTTCCTCAAATCCCCCCTAAACCTCCTGCCCTCACCTTGAACTTGTGTCCCCTTGTGACAGACTCTTCAACTAAGGGGAACAGATACTCCCTATCCACACCATCAATCTTGTACATTTCGGGCAGCACGGTGGCGCAAGTGGTTAGCACGGTTGCCTCACAGCACCGAGATCCCAGGTTCTATCCCGGCTCTGGATCACTGTCCGTGTAGTTTGCACATTCTCCGTGTTTGTGTGGGTTCGCCCCCACAACCCAAAAGATGTACAGGCTGGGTGGATTGGCCACGCTAAATTGCCCCTTAATTCGAAAAAATGAATTTGGTACTCTAAATCTAAAAACAAATATTGTACACTTCAGTCAGGTCACACCTTGGTCTTCCCCACTCCAGCAGGGCAGCACGGTAGCATTGTGGATAGCACAATCGCTTCACAGCTCCAGGGTCCCAGGTTCGATTCCGGATTGGGTCACTGTCTGTGCGGAGTCTGCACATCCTCCCCGTGTGTGCGTGGGTTTCCTCCGGGTGCTCCGGTTTCCTCCCATAGTCCAAAGATGTGCAGGTTAGGTGGATTGGCTATGATAAATTGCCCTTAGCGTCCAAAATTGCCCTTAGTGTTGGGTGGGGTTACGAGGTTATGGGGATAGGGTGGAGGTGTTGACCTTGGGTAGGGTGCTCTTTCCAAGAGCCGGTGCAGAGTTGATGGGCTGAATGGCCTCCTTTTGCACTGTAAATTCTATGAAAAACAACCCAAGCCAACCTCTTTACAACTTAATGCTCCATCCTAGGTGACATCCTGGTGAATCTTCTCTGCACTCCTCCAGTGCAATAACATCCTTCCTATGCGGCAACCAGAATTGCACAGTACTCTACCTGTGGCCCTAAAGTTCCATACAAACACATGTCTCACATACCTTTTTCACCACTCTATTAACTTGCCCAGTAACCATTCTGATTCTGTGTTTTGCTACTTATTTGTTTGCTGGTGAAATCCTCTGAACGGAATAGTAACAGGGGTACACAGTGGCTGCAGTGTGTTTCACTGCAGTGTGTTTCTGGGGGGTGGGTATTGTAGGACAGTCGTCTAGTCTTTCCTGTTTAGGAATATATAATGCAATTGGTTTTTTTTTTTTAAATTGTGCACACAGAGTGGGTCTGGCAGCTTGATAAATAGGCTTGCAGGGCAACAGTTGTTAAGTGATGCTGAAAATGTCCAGGAGTTCCTCATGCATAGTATATTGGGAATGTGTACCCACTTACTGAATTTGAGTTTTAAAATAAGTTACACCAAGAGTGTAACTAGGAGTGAGTAAAGAGCAAAAAGGGGAACAAGGCAACTGCATCTTGAAGGTTTGGTCCGTCGGAGTCAGCCAAGAGAACGTAATCGATGCCAAAATCAAAGATGTACATGGAGGAGAGCAAGATAAAATTACCATTGCATAGCCCAACTTCAACTAGCCTGATGGGTTGTATAAATGGTTCAGAAACTAATTGAGGATTCATTGCTCATCATGTTTTAAGGGCTAAAATAGTCTTGGATGAAGCAGCTCAGCAAGTAGAGGTGACAAAGGGAGAAAAGGTGTAAAAGCTTTAATTACAAATCTAACAAATAAAACAGCTCCAGAAATATATTACAACAGTCTTTATTAAAAATGATTTTACACAGTAGTTTAAAACATCATATGCAAGTTCAGCTTTGCTAACGTATAAAAGCATAGTGACCTAAAACAATGCCAGTCCAAGAGACCGAAATTCCAGACCATGTGAGGAAGTACAAAATAAATCAGTTAACCCAATAAAAAAAAATATGGCCGGACTCGATCCGGTTTCTTCAGGGGGAAAAGTCCTGTAACTGTACCAGTTTATAGCTAAGATTTCTTCCAAATGCAGGTGGGACAGAGTGGAGGGCACCTAAATGAAGTTCAAAGGAATGGAAATGGAGCACTGCACACAAATCTTGCAGGTAACCCAAAACTAGGTGCTGTCCACTTGGCATTGCCTTCTTAATTCAAAAGATTTTCCCCACATTCAGGCCAAGATAGACTTGTAATTCGCTTCTTTTCCAATTAGGTAGTCAATTGCTGTTTCTGAACTTCATCCAATTCTCTTCCCTGGAATAGAAGAATGCAAACATTTAAAGTAAAAAAGATTTCCACTTTAAAAAAATCAGCTCGAGAAAAAAAAAAAGAATCAGCTCAAGAGACGGCAGAAAACATACCTCAGCCTTTTGATATATGTGGGCTTTTGCTGCCTTCCTTCTGCTAAGAACCTGGAAAAGGAACACAAAAAAGGTATTAAGATATGCAACTTTTGACATACCGAGCTATAAACAAAGGAAATTTGTGAAATGTATGCAAGCACTTTTATTTAGGAACAGGTGGGGCTGTCCAAAATCTGTCTGTTCTTATTCTCATGAGCTAGCATCTAGGAGAGCTACTTCCTTGGGTTCCCTGCCCAAAGGAAAGTAGGGGCTAGTTTAGCACAGGGCTAAAGAGCTGGCTTTTAAAGCAGGCCAGCAGCACAGTTCCATTCCCATACCAGCCTCCCTGAACAGGCACCGGAATGTGGTGACTAGGGGTTTTTCACAGTAACTTCATTTGAAGCCTACTTGTGACAATAAGCAATTTTTCATTTTCTTGACCCACGGACTCCACCACAGGCAGGTTCTAAATCCACCCCAGACATAGGCGGCAGGAGTGTTATTGAACCAACATTGTGATCCACTCCAGGTATCCCCATCCCCTGCCTGCAGAGGTCAGATCTCTTCTGTGCAACAGAGTCCCAAATCATGGTAGAGGCTCCAATTTACTTTAATTCATTTCAATTAAGGGGCAATTTAGCATGGCCAATCCACCTAACCTGCACATTGTTGTTGGGGGGGGGGGAAAAGAGGAGACCCACACAGTCACAGGGGAGAATGTGCAACTGGACAGTGACCCAGGGCCGAACCTGGGTCCTCGGTGCCATGAGGCAGCAGTACTAACCACTGCCGCTCCCATGTAATTTTAGCAACACTACCTGCCATTAGTGTATTGGAACGCTCAAGCAGAATTTGGTCCCAGACTAAAGGCAGTTTGAATTGGTACCTGGATACAAAATGTAAAAAATCTTGGAATTTTTTATTTTATACTTACAAATATAATGATTCCAGCAATAATGGCTAGGCACACCACCACAATGACTGCAATAATGCCACCAGTCAATCCCTTCATGGAGAATTCTGGATTTTTTGAATCAATGTAGTACACATAAGCTTCCTCAAAGGCAAGTTTACCCCCATCAAATGGGATACCATCATCCTGAATGGATCGATTGTATGTGTTGGAAAACAAGGTGTTGCCCTTTACCTGGTAGGGATGAAAGGGTTACAGTTAATGTTGTATTGCAGCTATCAGAGCCACCATGACAAGTTACCATCTAAGAATTAAAAATCACTGTGGGAGAGTTAAGTTCTTAAGCACAATAGTTACATTAGACAAGATTACAAATGTATTTATCATTCCAAAGCACTTGCCCCAGAGTGGCTGACAAGTCATTTCTCATTGATACCAGTACTTTACTCTTTTGGGGTATGTGGGAGTCAGTTGTTGCCCATCCCCAATTGTCCTTAAACTGAAAGGCTTGCTAGGTCACTGCAGAGGATACTTGAAACCAGGCAAGAATGGCAGATTTCTTTCTCAAAAAAAAGTTAGCAAAACAGATGTTTTTACAATGATTGTCACTTGCTGGATATATTCAAGAGGGGGCTGGATGTGGCCCTTGCAGCTAAAGGGATCAAGGGGTATGGAGAGAAAGTAGGAGTGGGATACTGAATTTGCATGATCTTAATTGAATGGTGGTAGGCTCAAAAAAAGTGCCAAATGGCCTACTCCTGCAACATCTTCACCACTATGCTATGACCACCTGCTATATTTGGCTATTAGTGGAAATTTGTATTCCAAATCCTAGAGCGATTTTCTTGATCCGTTTGAGCTACAGCCAATACCTACTCTGGCAAATATATTTGTTTGAATACACTTACATCCTTCTCCAGGTAATAGGCTGCTGTTGCAAGATCAATTTCTGCCTGCACAGTTTTGTTTTGTTTCAGATCCACCAGAATAAAACGATCGTCCTTAAGATACTAAAAATAAAGCAGAAAAGACAAGTTACGGTATGGTGGAATTCAAATTTTTAGTGCCTAATAAAAGACTCCAGAATTAATTAACTGGGAGAAATCCCTCAGTAATATAATCTTGACCATGAAGAATCTTGTCAAGGGCAACAAGGTGGCACAGTGGTTAGCATTGCTGCCTCACAGCACCAAGGTCCCAGGTTCAACCCCTGGCTATGGGTCACTACCCATTCTCCAAGTGTTTGCATGGATTTTGACCCCACAACCCAAAGATGTGCAGGGTAGGTAGATTGGCCATGGTAAATTGCCCCTCAAGGGAAGTATCAAATTGGGTCCTCTAAATTATAAAAACAAATTGTTAGCTGCCAATGAGCTAAAAGTCAAAATATTAATTAGGCACAATGGTTAGCACTGCTGCCTCACAGCACCAGGGCGACTGTAGAGTTTGCACATTTTCCTAGTGCCTGCATGGTTTCCTCCCAGTCCAAAGATGTGCAGGTTAGGTGGGGGAAGTGGGCCGAGGCGAGTGCTCTTTCAGAGGGTCGGTGCAAACTTGGGATGGGCTGAATGACTTCCTTCTGCAGTGTAGGGATTGTAAGATCAACAAGTGTGCTCTAAGTGCCTTTACATTTTTTAAATTACAAGTAATCTCATTTTTGCACTAGTCATTGGAAACCCATAACTAGAAATATAATAGCTGTCTAAGTAAACATGTGATGAGAGATTAAGGTTTTCCCATTGTCATTTGAAAAAAAAATCACTTGATTGTTTTGACCATTGTATTACTCTATAGCCATTACAAGTTTCAAAATTAAATGATAACAGTAATGCACCTCAGGTACAAATCAGACACTACAGCAAATAGCTCACTGCAGTAAACAGTAAAAACATTTATACAATCAAAAATATTTTTATTCATTCATAGAATGTGGGAGTCAGTGGCAGTCACTGGCAAGGCCAGCATTTGTTGTTGCCCATTCCTAATTGCCATTACCTCGATCTTGTCAATGTAGTTTGGATCCACCTTGTAGGCACTAAGAGTTTCTTGGATAGCTCTGTTGGAAGAGCAGCACAATGCATTCACATTAGCCAGACAATTCTCAGAATGGGACTGACACTGGTCTTTTAATATGCAAATTGATCATACAACATCAAGTTAAAGCTATTTCTCAGCTGGCAAATTTAGACTGCTTATCCAATCCAAAGAATGTTCCTTCAATTCCAGCTGCACTCCACTGGTGCAACAATTGCTTTTTGAGCATGTTATATTTGATGCTGCACCAGGTTAATTGAAATGCAAATCTTCCATGTCTAAAGAACTCCGACAGTTAATGATTTTTTTCCTCCCTAAATGCACTTGTAATGTAGCGAAACAGCAGCCACAACAGTGAGGTGCCTTAAACAACAGAAGGATCAAGGAAGTTTGCAAAGTCATTTAAGAATCAACAGATCTGCCATGGATCTGGAGTCACATGTAGGTCAGACCAGGCAAGGATGGCAGATTTCCTACCCAAAACAAAAAAGACATTAGTGAGCCAGATGGGTTGGAAATGAAAGTCTAATGCTTTTTAATTGATCTCAAATGTCAGGCTGGCGTGGCAGGATTCAAGCAACGGTCCCCAGAGAGTGTAACTTATTTGTTACATTGGTAAAGGGATAAATTAGAATATCAGGCAAACTGCAGTTCAAAAGCGATCACACACAACTCTGGAGGGAAACAGGGTTCATCTAAAAATCTGCACTTTAATCATAACATTTGCAGGAATCCATTTGGCCCACTCAGTCTACACCGGCCCTTGGAAAGAGCACCCGACTTCAGCCCATGCCTTCACCCCAACCCCCATCGCACCACCTAACCTTTTGGACACTAAAAGGGCAATTTAGCATGGCCAATCCTGGACATCTTTGGACTGTGGGAGGAAATTCACACAGACACTAAGTGCAAACTCCAGACAGGCCCGAAATGGAATCCAGGTTCCTGGAGCTGTGAGGCAGCAGTGCTAACCACTGTGCCACCCCCTTTCTCCAATTACAGGGAAACCAGGTTAATCTAAAAGACTGCACTTCTTCCAATACATCACCATAGGAGGAGTGTAGGCTGGAAGCAACAATCCGTGATTCATTGATAATAGGCACATTGAAAAAGTGATGCTTACTTTTGAAGTTTTTCTTCATCCATTTCTTTATCCATGGGTTTGTGTCTCAGTTGAATTTGAAACCAACTGCAACAAAAAGAATAAAGTTAATAACCAATACTATTTGGAGGATGATGAACATGCAGCGAGTGATTGCAGTAGCATTGAGCTTTCAGATCTCCTTCCATAGCATTACCGTGCAGAGAAAATGTTTAGGATTGCAGTGTACTTACAAAGTTTTCACCAGTTCAAGACACTCCTTGCTTCGATCTCCCTTGTCAGTCCTCCGGACACCTGCAGTGTTTACACACCAGCAGGTGTCAGTGCCATTACATTGCTTGGGACGGAAGTTGCCATCAGCCTCACAATCAGGATCATAGATGCCATCATTATCCAACATAGCATGCTCAGTGGGTTTTCGGCGGGTTCCAATACCATTTTTCAATCGAAACATTTCATTCTTCATCATCCAGCATTTCCTGGTCACTAGAGGGTTCCAAAGTAAAAATGTAGCTCAATACAAATCTTGTATATGCAATTTCTCCATCCAATGTGCTTCGACAATTATACAAGCGTGGTCTTGTGTATGCAAGTTCTACCAAGTGTGGATTCTCAAGATATGGAAAATTAGCAAAGTTGGTTGTCATCCACCTCCAAAATGGCTCAAGATGATTATGACCTTGAATTTACTCGGAAATGATACTGAAGCTGTGCACATTGAATGCAGAAATGAGAAATTTTGAGTTTCAGGAATGGAGAAGTCCCAAGGTCTGAGCAGCAATATGTTGGGTGAGAAAGTTGTAAAAAAAAACTAACCCACAAGTTACTTTCATGTTTGACTGCAGAGGGTCCAAAAGCATGACATTTTCCAAGCTATTCGATTCTCAGCTGGAGCCGTCTCTAGGTTATGAGTTGGCTACAATTGTCAATTTACCCCATGAAGCCATCACTATTGTTTTACATTCTGCACAAATGCCGAATACAATCACTGATGGCTAAATTACCATTAGGCAATTAAAAACTACATATTCAGTAATTTAATAGGTTGATGGTTGAAGAATCAGTCTCAAATAATTTAGAAAACTAAATTACACAATTGCTAGCAATGTGCAAAACAGAAAATGGGAGGTACCACATTCTTCATTATTGCACAACTTGCTTGAAACATATTCCTTTACTATGGTCCCAGATAGACTTAATAATCAATAGCAAATGAATTGAAAAACAAACTTACATGTACTGCAGTTCAATGGTTGCTTATCATCAGAATTTAGTTGCAATGTACAGCTACAAGCACCATCTTCATTAATACATTTGGCAAATTGGTTGGTTGCACACACAGGACAGTCTGAAAAAGTAATACATTGGAAGTTCAAGCCCAGTTACAGAAACTTACAACAAAAACTGGAACAGTTGACAAATTAGTTTTTAAAATTCTAATCCTTCCCCCCCCCCCCCAAATAAACAGGATTCAATACATCCAAATTGGAGAATTCATGACCACATATTAGCAATTGTTCAATTATAAACAGCTTCAAATTGTCCCAAGAACATCAGTAGTGCAGCCATGTAGACAAAGTTGTCCTCTATTACATTGAAACTAAAAGCAGAAAATACTAGTCTAGATTTCATACAAGTCCTGTAACAGGTCATAATCTACAACCTGCTAAAACAAGAATGCTAGGGTAATAGTGGTTAGTACTGCTGCCTACAACACTGAGCACAGCAATAAGTCTTCCTAGGATCACCCGAGGAAGGAGCAGTGCTCCAAAAGCTCATGTTTGAAACAAACCTGTTGGACTTTAACCTGGTGTTGCAAGACTTCTTGCTGTGCTCACCCCAGTCCAACACCAGCATCTCCACATCACAGCACTGAGGACCTGGATTCAATCCCAACCCCAATTCACTATCCATGTGGAGTTTGCACATTCTTCCCATGTCTGCATGGGTTTCACCCCCACAACCCAAAGATGTACAGGGTAGGTGGATTGGCTGTGCTAAATTGCCCCTTAATTTAAAAAAAATAATTGGGTACTCTAAATTAAGAAAACAAGAATGTCAACCACCATACTAATCTGTAATTTAAGCAGCAGTCAGAAGAGACCTACGGTTCGTAAACTATAGACAGGAATATAGGAGGAACGATCAGGTCAACATTCAAAATGTAATGAGAAAGCCACTTGGGTTTAATCAACGACTGCACTGGATCCACCCTTGAAACCAGAGGGAGATTGGAAGCGACCCCTATCGAAAGATGGAGGAAGACAGTCACACCCTTGCGGCCAGGGCTGGAACAGCAGCCTGCCCCACCTCGCCTCTCCAAACAACAGCGTCGAAGGAATAGCGCCCCCAGCCCAAAACTGGGAGAGGCGAGTTCGAAGCCAAATCAATTCTACCAACGCAATCCGTAAATTGAAAAAATGTTTTAAAACTTGGAACAGGAGTTGAAAAACGTATTTAAATGAATTCGCGGACTACGCTTGCTGTGGCGAAGGGGATTTAAAAACAAAACATATGTTTCGCTGGAGCCACACCTGGAAGACAAAGCGCCTCTTTCCTCCCCCTCTCCATTCACTTACCCTCTTCTTGAGCCAGGGCGATCGGCACCAACACGAGCAACCAGACCAGGGAACGCATATTTTCCCCTTCACAACAATAAACCCTTGTCTGCAGAGAGTCTCCTGACAAGAGCCCAAATCCTCGCTCCCCCTGCTTTCAAGAGTTGGGGCACAAGTTGACGTGACGAATTGATCCACTCGATTAGGTTAATTCTTCGCTGGCTGGCCGACTTTCAATTGCCCCCAAAATGGATGGAAATAAATAAAAGGTTGCCGAGCTCCTGCCCCACCGTGTGCCTCTGCTGTAGTCTCAGTGCCAGTTTCCGCCCTCCTTCCAGGTATTTATACCTTCAGCGAACTGACGTCAACTCATTACCTGCTGAAACTTGAGGCAGTCCTTTCCTGTGAGGTAACATCACTCATACCTTCTCCCCCACACCATATTTGTCTCTTCCTCTTCCAAGTAAGAAAGGGCGTGATCCCACCTCTCTCTTTCTTGGGATGGTTGAGAATAAAGTGTATATATATTCAAATAGTGCCTCTTCCTCACCCCACCCAATACAGAAACTAAACAAAGATGTGACAATGAATCATCACTGATGGGGTTTTTTTTTCAATCACCCCCCGCCTAGAGACGAATTACGACGCGAATCCCGACGATGGGTTTCGTTCATGTTCATTTTAATCTTCACGAAAATCAAGGACCTGGTCAGGTCGAAAGTCATGTTTTTCCTTCACATGTACCAGCAGGCAAATTGTCCGACATTCAACTTTGTCAGTGAAATAAATCGAAATGCCCACACAGCGCCTGATAGGCGATACTCAGTGGGCCTGGACCCATTTATCGGGGGAACAGCAGTGTTTCCAATTCAGGTCGATGACCTTTGGTCAGCACTGTAAGAAGTTCGAGAACAGTTTGGAAGCAAATACAGTGGGGAGTGGGTGGGGGGAGGGGAGGGGAGGGTGAGCAGGAGGGGTGAATAAACAAAGAGGGCCTCTGTGATTGCAGGCATGAAAAACAAAAAGGTGGGGGGGGGGGGGGGAGAGAGAGAGAGAGGGTGAGCGAGGCAAAAGGGCAGGATAAATGGGACACATCAGAAAATTGCCCTGCAGTGGCGAGGGAGCTGACCCACACTGTCTCCCGTGCAAACAATGTCTCATTTTAAAATTCTCATCCTTGCTTTCAAGTCTCTCCCTGTTTTTGTCATCCCCTCCAACCGCACCACCCTCCAAGATGGCCTCTTGACCATCAACAATTTAAATTGCTCCACCATCGAGGTGCTGTGTGAGGCCCTGAGCTCTGGAATTCTCTCCCTCAACCTCTTTACGCTCTCTGGGCGGGATTCTCTGGTCGTCGACGGCGAAACTGCGTTCGGAGATGGGCCAGAGAATACCCGATTCCGAGCAAATCGGGGGCGGCGCGCTTTTACGATGCTCCGCCGCCTTCCGAGTACGCCGCGCCACGTATCGATGGCCTCAGGACATTGCCTAAGGTCCGCCCCCCCCCACCGATGCTCTGCACCCGACCGGAAGAGTTCCCAACGGTGTAGGACATGTGCGGCGGCTGTGGACTCAGTCCAACGCTGCCACAGTTGGCGGAAGGCCAATCAGCGGGCGGGGGGGGCATTATTCAGGGCTGGGGGCACTGTGGGGTTGGTCCGGAGCGAGAGGGCTGGCCGAAAGGGGGCTCTATTTCGTGGGCCGGGTCCGTGAGTGGCTTCCGCCATGTCGCATGGCTCTGCTACAGAACCAACAACTTTCGGGTCGTATCAGCAGCTAGAGCCGGGTGCTCTATACTGCCATCCTGCTAGACCCCAGCAAAATGGGGAATCAGTGGACATTTTGTGCCATTTCTTCAGTTGTAAAATGCCACCTTTCCCACGCCGCCGTGGGAATATAGTCCCAGAATCAGAGAAGCCAGCCTCTGAGTCTCTTTCTTCCTATTCCTTAATACATCTCTTTTCATCCAATTTTTTGGTTGTCTGCCCAGATATTGTCTCACACAATCATAGACGCTTACAGCACAGAAGGAAGCCACTTGCCCTGGCGTGCCTGCATGGCTCTGTGAAAGAGCAGTTGTATCTTGTTCCATATCCCCATTTGTTGTCTATAAGTTTCCCAATCTCAAGAATCAGCTTGTGGAATCAGCTTCCATCACCTTTTCAGGGAGTGTTACAGAATCTGATAACTCTCTCGGCATGGTGGCGACACGGCAGCACAGTGATGAGCGACACGGTGTCACAGTGGTGGGCGACACGGTGTCACAGTGGTGAGCGACACGGTGTCACAGTGGTGGGCGACACGGTGTCACAGTGGTGAGCGACACGGTGTCACAGTGGTGGGTGACACGGTGTCACAGTGGTGGGCGGCACGGTAGCACAGTGGTGGGCGGCACGGTGTCACAGTGGTGGGCGACACGGCAGCACAGTGGTGGGTGACACGGTGTCACAGTGGTGGGCGACACGGTAGCACAGTGGTGGGCGACACGGTGTCACAGTGGTGGGCGACACGGTGTCACAGTGGTGGGCGACACGGTAGCACAGTGGTGGGCGACACGGTGTCACAGTGGTGGGCGACACGGTGTCACAGTGGTGGGCGACACGGTAGCACAGTGGTGGGCGACACGGTGTCACAGTGGTGGGTGACACGGTGTCACAGTGGTGGGTGACACGGTGTCACAGTGGTGGGCGACACGGTGTCACAGTGGTGGGCGACACGGTAGCACAGTGGTGGGCGACACGGTGTCACAGTGGTGGGTGACACGGTGTCACAGTGGTGGGCGACACGGTGTCACAGTGGTGGGCGACACGGCAGCACAGTGATGAGCGACACGGTAGCACAGTCGTGTGCAATACGGTGTCACAGTGGTGGGCGACACGGCAGCACAGTGGTGGGCGACACGGTAGCACAGTCGTGTGCAACACGGTGTCACAGTGGTGGGCGACACGGCAGCACAGTGGTGGGCGACACGGTGTCACAGTGGTGGGCGACACGGCAGCACAGTGGTGGGCGACACGGTGTCACAGTGGTGGGCGACACGGTAGTACAGTGGTGGGTGACACGGCAGCACAGTGGTGGGCGACACGGTAGCACAGTGGTGGGCGACACGGTAGTACAGTGGTGGGTGACACGGCAGCACTGTGGTGGGCGACACGGTAGCACAGTGATGGGCGGCACGGTAGCACTGTGGTGGGCGACACGGTAGCACAGTGGTGGGCGACACGGTAGTACAGTGGTGGGTGACACGGCAGCACTGTGGTGGGCGACACGGTAGCACAGTGATGGGCGGCACGGTAGCACAGTGGTGGGCGACACGGTAGCACAGTCGTGGGCGACACGGTAGCACAGTGGTGGGCGACACGGTGTCACAGTGGTGGGCGGCATGGTAGCACAGTGATGGGCGACACGGTGTCACAGTGGTGGGTGACACGGTAGCACAGTGGTGGGCGACACGGTGTCACAGTGGTGGGCGACACGGTAGCACAGTGGTGGGCGACACGGTGTCACAGTGGTGGGCGACACGGTGTCACAGTGGTGGGCGGCACGGTAGCACAGTGATGGGCGGCACGGTAGCACAGTGGTGGGCGACACGGTAGCACAGTGGTGGGTGACACGGTGTCACAGTGGTGGGTGACACGGTAGCACAGTGGTGGGTGACACGGTAGCACAGTGGTGGGTGACACGGTGTCACAGTGGTGGGTGACACGGCAGCACAGTGGTGGGTGACACGGTGTCACAGTGGTGGGCGACACGGTTGCACAGTGGTGGGCGACACGGTGTCACAGTGGTGGGCGACACGGTGTCACAGTGGTGGGTGACACGGTAGCACAGTGGTGGGCGGCATGGTGGCTAGCACAGTCGTGGGCGACACGGTAGCACAGTGGTGGGCGACACGGTAGTACAGTGGTGGGTGACACGGTGTCACAGTGGTGGGTGACACGGTAGCACAGTGGTGGGCGACACGGTGTCACAGTGGTGGGCGACACGGTAGCACAGTGGTGGGTGACACGGTAGCACAGTCGTGGGCGACACGGCAGCACAGTGGTGGGCGACACGGTAGTACAGTGGTGGGTGACACGGTGTCACAGTGGTGGGTGACACGGTAGCACAGTGGTGGGCGACACGGTAGCACAGTGGTGGGTGACACGGTGTCACAGTCGTGGGCGACACAGTGTCACAGTGGTGGGTGACACGGTAGCACAGTGGTGGGTGACACGGTAGCACAGTCGTGGGCGACACGGTGTCACAGTGGTGGGTGACACGGTAGCACAGTGGTGGGTGACACGGTAGCACAGTCGTGGGCGACACGGTGTCACAGTGGTGGGTGACACGGTGTCACAGTGGTGGGTGACACGGTGTCACAGTCGTGGGCGACACGGTAGCACAGTGGTGGGCAACACGGTGTCACAGTGGTGGGCGACACGGTGTCACAGTCGTGGGCGACACGGTAGCACAGTGGTGGGCGGCACGGTAGCACAGTGGTGGGTGACACGGTAGCACAGTGGTGGGCGACACGGTAGCACAGTGGTGGGCGACACGGTGTCACAGTGGTGGGCGACACGGTGTCACAGTGGTGGGCGACACGGTAGTACAGTGATGGGCGACACGGTAGCACAGTGGTGGGCGACACGGCAGCACAGTGGTGGGTGACACGGTAGCACAGTGGTGGGCGACACGGTAGCACAGTGGTGGGCGACACGGTAGCACAGTGGTGGGCGACACGGTAGCACAGTGGTGGGCGACACGGTAGCACAGTGATGGGCGGCACGGTAGCACAGTCATGGGCGACACGGTGTCACAGTGGTGGGTGACACGGTAGCACAGTGGTGGGCGACACGGTGTCACAGTGGTGGGCGACACGGTAGCACAGTGGTTGGCGACATGGTAGCACAGTGGTTGGCGACATGGTAGCACAGTGGTGGGCGACACGGTGTCACAGTGATGGGCGACACGGTAGCACAGTGGTGGGCGACACGGTGTCACAGTGGTGGGCGACACGGTGTCACAGTGGTGGGCGGCACGGTGTCACAGTGGTGGGCGGCACGGTAGCACAGTGGTGGGCGGCACGGTGTCACAGTGGTGGGCGACACGGCAGCACAGTGGTGGGCGACACGGTAGCACAGTGGTGGGCGACACGGTGTCACAGTGGTGGGCGACACGGTGTCACAGTGGTGGGCGACACGGTAGCACAGTGGTGGGCGACACGGTGTCACAGTGGTGGGCGACACGGTGTCACAGTGGTGGGCGACACGGTAGCACAGTGGTGGGCGACACGGTAGCACAGTGGTGGGCGACACGGTGTCACAGTGGTGGGCGACACGGCAGCACAGTGGTGGGCGACACGGTAGCACAGTCGTGTGCAACACGGTGTCACAGTGGTGGGCGACACGGCAGCACAGTGGTGGGCGACACGGTGTCACAGTGGTGGGCGACACGGCAGCACAGTGGTGGGCGACACGGTGTCACAGTGGTGGGCGACACGGTAGCACAGTGGTGGGCGACACGGTGTCACAGTGGTGGGCGACACGGCAGCACAGTGGTGGGCGACACGGTGTCACAGTGGTGGGCGACACGGTAGTACAGTGGTGGGTGACACGGCAGCACAGTGGTGGGCGACACGGTAGCACAGTGGTGGGCGACACGGTAGTACAGTGGTGGGTGACACGGCAGCACTGTGGTGGGCGACACGGTAGCACAGTGATGGGCGGCACGGTAGCACTGTGGTGGGCGACACGGTAGCACAGTGGTGGGCGACACGGTAGTACAGTGGTGGGTGACACGGCAGCACTGTGGTGGGCGACACGGTAGCACAGTGATGGGCGGCACGGTAGCACAGTGATGGGCGACACGGTGTCACAGTGGTGGGCGACACGGTAGCACAGTGGTGGGCGGCACGGTAGCACAGTGGTGGGTGACACGGTAGCACAGTGGTGGGCGACACGGTGTCACAGTGGTGGGCGACACGGTAGCACAGTGGTGGGCGACACGGTAGCACAGTGGTGGGCGACACGGTGTCACAGTGGTGGGTGACACGGTAGCACAGTGGTGGGCGACACGGTGTCACAGTGGTGGGTGACACGGCAGCACAGTGGTGGGCGGCATGGTGGCTAGCACAGTCGTGGGCGACACGGTAGCACAGTGGTGGGCGACACGGTAGCACAGTGGTGGGCGACACGGTGTCACAGTGGTGGGCGGCACGGTAGCACAGTCGTGGGCGACACGGTGTCACAGTGGTGGGCGACACGGTGTCACAGTCGTGGGCGACACGGTGTCACAGTGGTGGGTGACACGGTGTCACAGTGGTGGGTGACACGGTGTCACAGTGGTGGGTGACACGGTGTCACAGTCGTGGGCGACACGGTGTCACAGTGGTGGGCGACACGGTAGCACAGTGGTGGGTGACACGGTGTCACAGTCGTGGGCGACACGGTGTCACAGTGGTGGGCGACACGGTAGCACAGTGGTGGGTGACACGGTGTCACAGTCGTGGGCGACACGGTATCACAGTGGTGGGCGACACGGTGTCACAGTCGTGGGCGACACGGTAGCACAGTGGTGGGTGACACGGTAGCACAGTGGTGGGTGACACGGTAGCACAGTGGTGGGCGACACGGTGTCACAGTGGTGGGCGACACGGTAGCACATTGGTGGGTGACACGGTAGCACAGTGGTGGGCGACACGGTGTCACAGTGGTGGGCGACATGGTAGCACAGTGGTGGGTGACACGGTGTCACAGTGGTGGGCGACACGGTAGCACAGTGGTGGGCGACACGGTAGCACAGTGGTGGGTGACACGGTAGCACAGTGGTGGGTGACACAATGTCACAGTGGTGGGCGGCACGGTAGTACAGTGATGGGCGACACGGTAGCACAGTGGTGGGCGGCACGGTAGTACAGTGATGGGCGACACGGTAGCACAGTGGTGGGCGACACGGTAGCACAGTGGTGGGCGACACGGTAGCACAGTGGTGGGTGACACGGTGTCACAGTGGTGGGCGACACGGTAGTACAGTGATGGGCGACACGGTAGCACAGTGGTGGGCGACACGGTAGCACAGTGGTGGGTGACACGGTAGCACAGTGGTGGGTGACACAATGTCACAGTGGTGGGCGGCACGGTAGTACAGTGATGGGCGACACGGTAGCACAGTGGTGGGCGACACGGTAGCACAGTGGTGGGTGACACAATGTCACAGTGGTGGGCGGCACGGTAGTACAGTGATGGGCGACACGGTAGCACAGTGATGGGCGACACGGTAGCACAGTGGTGGGTGACACGGTAGCACAGTGGTGGGTGACACAATGTCACAGTGGTGGGCGGCACGGTAGTACAGTGATGGGCGACACGGTAGCACAGTGGTGGGCGGCACGGTAGTACAGTGGTGGGTGACACGGTGTCACAGTGGTGGGCGACATGGTAGCACAGTGGTGGGTGACACGGTGTCACAGTGGTGGGCGGCACGGTAGTACAGTGATGGGCGACACGGTAGCACAGTGGTGGGCGGCACGGTAGTACAGTGATGGGCGGCATGGTAGCACAGTGGTGGGCGGCACGGTAGTACAGTGATGGGCGACACGGTAGCACAGTGATGGGCGACACGGCAGCACAGTGGTGGGCGACACGGTGTCACAGTGGTGGGCGACACGGTGTCACAGTGGTGGGCGGCACGGTAGCACAGTGGTGGGCGACACGGTGTCACAGTGGTGGGCGACACGGTAGCACAGTGGTGGGCGGCACGGTAGCACAGTGGTGGGCGGCACGGTAGCACAGTGGTGGGCGACACGGCAGCACAGTGGTGGGCGACACGGTGTCACAGTGGTGGGCGACACGGCAGCACAGTGGTGGGCGACACGGTGTCACAGTGGTGGGCGACACGGTAGCACAGTGGTGGGCGACACGGTGTCACAGTGGTGGGCGACACGGCAGCACAGTGGTGGGCGACACGGTGTCACAGTGGTGGGCGACACGGCAGCACAGTGGTGGGTGACACGGTGTCACAGTGGTGGGCGACACGGTAGTACAGTGGTGGGTGACACGGCAGCACAGTGGTGGGCGACACGGTAGCACAGTGGTGGGCGACACGGTAGTACAGTGGTGGGTGACACGGCAGCACTGTGGTGGGCGACACGGTAGCACAGTGATGGGCGGCACGGTAGCACTGTGGTGGGCGACACGGTAGCACAGTGGTGGGCGACACGGTAGCACAGTGGTGGGCGACACGGTAGTACAGTGGTGGGTGACACGGCAGCACTGTGGTGGGCGACACGGTAGCACAGTGATGGGCGGCACGGTAGCACAGTGGTGGGCGACACGGTAGCACAGTCGTGGGCGACACGGTAGCACAGTCGTGGGCGACACGGTGTCACAGTGGTGGGCGACACGGTGTCACAGTGGTGGGTGACACGGTAGCACAGTGGTGGGCGACACGGTGTCACAGTGGTGGGCGACACGGTGTCACAGTGGTGGGCGACACGGTAGCACAGTGGTGGGCGACACGGTAGCACAGTGGTGGGCGGCATGGTGGCTAGCACAGTGGTGGGCGACACGGTAGCACAGTGGTGGGCGACACGGTAGCACAGTGATGGGCGGCACGGTAGCACAGTGGTGGGCGGCATGGTGGCTAGCACAGTCGTGGGCGACACGGTAGCACAGTCGTGGGCGACACGGTAGCACAGTGGTGGGCGACACGGTGTCACAGTGGTGGGTGACACGGTAGCACATAGGTGGGCGACACGGTGTCACAGTGGTGGGTGACACGGTAGCACAGTGGTGGGCGACACGGTAGCACAGTGGTGGGTGACACGGTAGCACAGTGGTGGGTGACACGGTGTCACAGTCGTGGGCGACACGGTGTCACAGTGGTGGGTGACACGGTAGCACAGTGGTGGGCGACACGGTAGCACAGTGGTGGGTGACACGGTAGCACAGTGGTGGGTGACACAGTAGCACAGTGGTGGGCGACACGGTGTCACAGTGGTGGGCGACACGGTGTCACAGTGGTGGGTGACACGGTGTCACAGTCGTGGGCGACACGGTAGCACAGTGGTGGGTGACACGGTGTCACAGTGGTGGGTGACACGGTAGCACAGTGGTGGGTGACACGGTAGCACAGTGGTGGGCGACACGGTGTCACAGTGGTGGGTGACACGGTAGCACAGTGGTGGGTGACACGGTAGCACAGTGGTGGGCGACACGGTAGCACAGTGGTGGGCGACACGGTAGCACAGTGGTGGGCGGCACGGTGTCACAGTGGTGGGCGACACGGTGTCACAGTGGTGGGTGACACGGTGTCACAGTCGTGGGCGACACGGTAGCACAGTGGTGGGTGACACGGTGTCACAGTGGTGGGTGACACGGTAGCACAGTGGTGGGTGACACGGTAGCACAGTGGTGGGCGACACGGTGTCACAGTGGTTGGCGACACGGTGTCACAGTGGTGGGCGACACGGTAGCACAGTGGTGGGCGACACGGTAGCACAGTGGTGGGCGACATGGTGTCACAGTGGTGGGCGACACGGTAGCACAGTGGTGGGCGACACGGTAGCACAGTGGTGGGCGACACGGTGTCACAGTGGTGGGCGACACGGCAGCACAGTGGTGGGCGACACGGTGTCACAGTGGTGGGCGACACGGTGTCACAGTGGTGGGCGACACGGTGTCACAGTGGTGGGCGACACGGTGTCACAGTGGTGGGCGACACGGTTGCACAGTGGTGGGCAACACGGTAGTACAGTGGTGGGCGACACGGTAGCACAGTGATGGGCAACACGGTAGCACAGTGATGGGTGACACGGTGTCACAGTGGTGGGCGACACGGTGTCACAGTGGTGGGCGACACGGTGTCACAGTGGTGGGTGACACGGTGTCACAGTGGTGGGCGACACGGTGGCACAGTGGTGGGTGACACGGTAGCACAGTGGTGGGTGACACGGTAGCACAGTGGTGGGCGACACGGTAGCACAGTCGTGGGTGACACGGTGTCACAGTGGTGGGCGACACGGTAGCACAGTGGTGGGTGACACGGTAGCACAGTGGTGGGTGACACGGTAGCACAGTGGTGGGTGACACGGTAGCACAGTGGTGGGTGACACGGTAGCACAGTGGTGGGCGACACGGTGTCACAGTGGTGGGCGACATGGTAGCACAGTGGTGGGTGACACGGTGTCACAGTGGTGGGTGACACGGTAGTACAGTGATGGGCGACACGGTAGCACAGTGGTGGGTGACACGGTAGCACAGTGGTGGGTGACACGGTAGCACAGTGGTGGGCGGCACGGTAGTACAGTGGTGGGCGGCACGGTAGTACAGTGATGGGCGACACGGTAGCACAGTGGTGGGTGACACGGTAGCACAGTGGTGGGTGACACGGTAGCACAGTGGTGGGCGGCACGGTAGTACAGTGATGGGCGACACGGTAGCACAGTGATGGGCGACACGGTAGCACAGTGGTGGGTGACACGGTAGCACAGTGGTGGGTGACACAATGTCACAGTGGTGGGCGGCACGGTAGTACAGTGATGGGCGACACGGTAGCACAGTGGTGGGCGGCACGGTAGTACAATGATGGGCGGCATGGTAGCACAGTGGTGGGCGGCACGGTAGTACAGTGATGGGCGACACGGTAGCACAGTGATGGGCGACACGGTAGCACAGTGGTGGGCGACACGGTAGTACAGTGATGGGCGACACGGTAGCACAGTGGTGGGCGACACGGTAGCACAGTCGTGGGCGACACGGTGTCACATTGGTGGGTGACATGGTAGCACATTGGTGGGTGACACGGTAGCACAGTGGTTAACACTGTTGCTTCACAGCACTAAGGTCCCAGATTCGATTTCCAGCTTGGGTGACTGTCTGTCCAGAGTCTGTTTGTTCTCCCCGTGTCTGCGTGTGTTTCCTCCAGACGCTCTGGTTTCCTCCCACAAGTTTCGAAAGACATGCTTGTTAGATAATTTGGACATTCTGAATTCTCCCTCGGTGTACCTGAATAGGTGCTGGAATGTGACGACGAGGGGATTTTCACAGTAACTCCATTGCAGTGTTAATGTAAGCCTACTTGTAACACTAATAAAGATTATTATAATAAAGATTATTATAACTCCCTGAGTGAAAACAATTCTCATCTCCTCTCAGGACTTTGTGCTGATGATTTAGAATCCATGATTCTGTATCTTTCCTGTATCTACTCTTTCAAAGCTTCTTATCATTTTGGAAACCTCTGTTAGGTGACCTTTTAGCCTTCTCTGATCCAAGAAGAACTGTTCTAACTTTTCCAACTTCTCAAAACTGAAACTCCTCATCCCTTACAGCATTCTGGCAAACCTCTCCAACACCTTTTCTGAGACCTTTACATCTTTCCTTAAGTGTCTTGTCCAGAATTGTCCACGTTACTCCCGTTGAGGCCTAACCAGTGCATTGTAAAGTTCTTGCATTTATATCACCTTATTAACTAGCTTTTGAGCTGTCAGAATTTGTGTAGATGGACCATAAAGTCTTTACTCTGTTAGGAAATGAAAACTGAGCTTTATCCAAGAGAGGACTGTAAATTCTGCACTGTAAATTCTATGATCCTAGGACTCCATTTCCTGGTTGGCTGAAGAGTTCTAGCACATGCAGGAGACAGACTGTGAATGTTACATTCTAGTTTTGTTTTTTCAGTTAAAGGGCTTGGCCATCTGAGACATCTCCTCTCAAGCCGAAGATACAAAAATTTGAGAACACACACTAACAGACTCAAAAACAGCTTCTTCCCCAGTTGCCAGACTCCTAAATTACCCTCTTATGGACTGAACTGATCCCTCCACACATCTTCTCTACTGAGTCGAGTACTCTGTATCCTTCGCCCGATGTCTATGTATTTACATTGTGTATTCATCGTTGTCCTGTGTTTTCCATGTATGAAATTATCTGCCTGAACTTTACGCAGAATAATACTTTTCACTGTACCTCGGTATACATGACAATAAATTGAAACATTCGGAATAGGCCTGCCTGGTGCAAAAACAATAATCATAGGATCCAGGTTTGGTGCTGCTATAACAAGGGGAGTTCCAGGGCCCAGAGAGGGAGACCACCGGGGAAGGAACCACTGGGAGAACACTGGTAGAAACCACCAGTTAGAGAAACCACTGGGAAGGGTGGTTGGAGAAGAGGCCCCAGGCAGCTCGAAGTAGTGAGTGCTTGGAGACTCTGTGCTGCGGGCCATTGGGCCGAAGGTAACACTTTGGGCAGTAACGGTTTGCTCCACGTGGCTGAAGAAAGTACTGAAGTGTTGTGACTGTGAGTTGTTGCAGGAGTGTAGACTTGGGGATCCACGGAATGTAGACTCAGGAGTAGATTAAACCATCAGAAGGTGAGCAGTCATTGAGACAGTCCAAGTGAGAATGACTTTTGGAGGGAATTTGGGAGGCTAGATCTTCAAAAGTGAAGACTGGAAATGTCTTGTGAGGGAGATAGAATTTTAACAAGATTGTACAACTCATAGTGGACACTGATGTCTGGGTGGGTTGTTGAGAAAACCATGGGATCTGTCTTTATTGCATCTGTCATTTATTGTGCAGTGAAGTATGTTCGACCACAATCTGCCTATTAAATCACATTTACTTCATTTAATTCTGAATGTTAGAGCATAAGATCGGTGGTTTTGCTTTTTTATTTAAAGTTAATTTTGTTTGTTTAAAAGCTGTGGCTTTATTCTCTTAATAAGTACCTGGGATTTTAAACCTTGGTGACCTTAAACAATAGTTATTGGTCCCTGAGCAGATCATAACTCATCTACACTTTTTAAATGGGTGTACCATTTCTGGTATACTGACTTTCCATATTAGTCCTCCTAATGTGTATTCTTCTCACTCACTGAATGTGTATTCTTCTCCTCACTTAACATCATCTGCCGTGCTTCTGGACATTTCATCATCCTATCCATGTCATTTGGAGACATATTCTCCTTTATAACAATCCTGGAAGGTGCCTTTGAATGTTTCAGCACATTAAAGGCACTGTAGAAGCACAAGTTCTTGCTGATCTTGATACCCAGAAGATGGTAGAAAGTGATCTGTTAAGTATGAAGGATGATGGGATAGAAGGGCGGGAATAAGATAAACAATTCCCAAAGCAATTGTTTTAGGTTGCATTCAGGCCCACACAGACACGGGGAGAATGTGCAAACTCCACATGGACCGTGACCCGGGGCCGGGATCGAACTGGGTCCGCAGTGCCATGAGGCAGCAGTGCTAACCACTGCACCACCGTGCCGCCTTACAACCCACTTTTCAATTAAATATTTGAAACTATTTCTATGTTTGGGATGGGGGTGGGAATAGAATATAACACATTTTGTTTACTTATGGTAAATCTTGAAATTTCCAAAATGAAAACTTTGCTAGAAATTTTCATCAAGTTTCTATTTCAGCTGTTTAACTATTTATCCATAGGGAACATGTTTGTGAGTGAAAAATGTCCAGTTTACAGTAGCCATCAGAACAGATAATGCGTACCACACAAGTGCCACAAAACTGAAATTATTCGAATGGAAATGCTTTACTGAAGCAGGACATACATTAATTAAATTCCTCGTTATATATATCTGAGCATTGCAAGTAAAATATAGGACTTTGTTATCATGATTTGCAGACAATACCTGATATCTAATTTATTTACAGATAAGATCAATATTGTGCGAGGTTTTCTGATTCCTTCTGCTACTAGCAGGCTTCTGCTGCCAACAGAACCGTAGGCAGTTTCTCAAAAGCCATGGGTGCACTGCCTACTGTGACCGACTGAACTGTTCTGTAGACTGAGAGCCAACATGTATTCAATGGGCTGAATGACGTTTTTTCAAATGTAATAGTCAGAACTGTAATTTGTTGTTCATTGTGATATGACTTGAGAAGTTATTATCGGAACATAATGTACCACTGTATCTTTGAACTAGAGTTACCCCGAGAGCTGACTATTTCAGTGCTCTCTGCCCATCGTGCACCCTCTGTTAACTTGAGCTCATCCAAAAATCCACAGCCTGTATCCTAACTGACACCAATTTCCACAACCCTGTGCTCACTGACCTAGAATTATAGGATTTACAGTGTAGAAGGAGGCCATTCCGCCCATCGGGTCTGCACTGGCCCTTGGAAAGAGCATCCCACTTAAGCCCACGCCTCCACCCGATCCCCATAACCCAGTAACCCCACCTAACCTTTTGGACACTAAGGGGAAATTTAGCATAGCCAATCCATCCTACCATGCACGGTAGCATGGTGGTTAGCATAAATGCTTCACAGCTCCAGGGTCCCAGGTTCGATTCCCGGCTGGGTCACTGTCTGTGTGGAGTCTGCACGTCCTCCCCGTGTGTGCGTGGGTTTCCTCCAGGTGCTCCGGTTTCTTCCCACAGTCCAAATATGTGCGGGTTAGGTGGATTGGCCATGCTAAATTGCCCGTAGTGACCTAAAAAGTAAATTTAAGGGGGGGTTGTTGGGTTACGGGTATAGAGTGGATACGTGGGTTTGAGTAGGGTGATCATGGCTCCGCACAACATCGAGGGCCGAAGGGCCTGTTCTGTGCTGTACTGTTCTATGTTCTATGTTCTAACCTGCACATCTTTGTGGACTGTGGGAGGCAACCGGAGCACCTGGAGGAAACTCACACAGGCAACAGGGACAAAGTGCAAACTCCACGCAGTCAGTCACCTGAGGCCGGAATTGAATCAGGGACACAGGAACTGTTAGGCAGCAGTGCTAACCACTGTGCCACCATGTCACCCTGCATTGACACATGTAAGAGATAGGGTGACAGTGGTAAAGTGGTAATGTCAGGCACCTGACCTGGACCCACAATGACAGCTGGGTCACAGCTGCAGCTGCTGGCTATTCCCTGGACGAAGCTAGTCTCAGTACTGGTGACTATGAAACTAATGTTGTAAAAACCCATCTGGTTCACCAGTCTCCTTTAGGGAAGGAAATCTGCCGCCGTCTTTTTCAAGTGACTCCAGATGCTCAGTTATCTGGTTGATTCTGAACTGCTTTCTGCAATTGCCTCACAAGCCACACAGTTCAAGGGCAATTAGGATTGGGCAACAAATGCTGGCCACACTAACAATGCCCTTAATAAAGGGGACTCACAGCAACATGTTGATTTAAAAATTCTCCATTATTTTCCACGGCCTGCAATGCTCTGAGATCTCTGCATTCCTCCTAATCTGGTCAACTGCAAACTAGCCTCAGAGCCTGCATGTCGTGTTTTTTAATCTTTCTTTCCAGTTTAAAGCCTTGGTGTGTGAGTTTGTTTGTCCAAAGACATACTTTATA